>NC_141918.1:24960000-25257500 GCF_057802395.1 Ceratotherium simum simum | reverse complement strand
AAGTGAATTTCCAATGGCCTGACAGTAGACTTTTCAATATTAATATGTCCAATATGGACTCATAATCTTTCCTCCTAATCCTTCCCTTTTATTGCTTTCTCCTTCTCTGTCAATAGCATCACCTGACAGCATTCCTAAATTAACAATTGCAGTGGTCCTGCCGCTAGCCCTTAGCTCTCGTAGGCTTAATACGTTAGAGTCAACTTCAGTTCTTCACAATCCTTTGCCCCACAATCCTGACCTCCAAATGGTTGTCAAGTTATAGCAGTCTACCTCGAGAATGTCTCTTTCATTTCTTGCCCTCCCCCTTCTCTGTTTATTTTCATTGCATTAATGCTGGTTAAGGCTGTCATGTCCTGTAGCAGTAGTCTCTTCACTGGACTTTCCACTTTTTATTCCAAATTTATAAGCTCGAAATACTGCTTCCCAGTTAATTTTCATGTAGAATAATTCTCATAATGCTACAGCTCTATTAAAACAAATCTTCAGTCATGTCTACAGTCTATATACAAAATATCCAGGGGCCGGTCCGGTGGCACAGCAGTTAAGGGGGCATGTTCCGCTTTGGCAGGCTGGGGGTCGCGGGTTCGGATCATGGTCGCGCACAGACACACCACTTGTCAAGCTATGCTGTGGTGGCGTTCCATATAAAGTAGAGGAAGATGGGCATGGATGTTAGCCCAGGGCCCGTCTTCCTCAGCAAAAAAAGAGGAGGATTGGCATCGGATGTTAGCTCAGGGCTGATCTTCCTCAAACAAACAA
The DNA here is from genome assembly GCF_057802395.1 of Ceratotherium simum simum. NCBI lineage: Eukaryota > Metazoa > Chordata > Mammalia > Perissodactyla > Rhinocerotidae > Ceratotherium > Ceratotherium simum. Next base: position 25,256,738 of record NC_141918.1, on the reverse strand, counting down.
AAAAAAAAATCCAGACTTTTAAGCATGGAATTCAGGATCCTCTGCACCGTGTTCCAAAATACCATTCCAGGATTATGTTCCACTACTTTTTCTCCTACCCGCTAGGCTATGGGCCACTTTCCACCAAAAGTCCTATATTGATTCTTATCCATTTCTTGGTTCATATTGTTCTTCAGCCTGTAATTCCCTACTCTCCACTCCCTAGATATTCATATCCTACACCCACTCTTCAATTCCAACCAATACCACCATCTAGTTGTACTTTTGCTGATACTTTCATGGAGGATATCTAAGGTAGAAACTGGCGACCATCCTTCAGTATTCATCATCCAGCCTGAGTTTTACTAGGAACATTGCTTCCCAGCTAATAAAACTATACTTCCCACCTCCCTTTGAATGCAACTAAATTTGAGCCACTGGAATATGAGCAAAAGTGATGGGTACAACTTCTGAGAATTCTCCTTAAGGATATTTGCCCTGAACTCTCTTTTCTTTCTCCATCTTTTAGGAAGTGGTGATGACTAGAGATATATTAGAGGTCTCATGTTGAGGATGACAGAGCTGCCCTACCAGCCTTGGACTGCACTCCTCTGGACTTTGAAGTAAGAGAAACAAATGCTTTCTGATTCAAGGCACTGTGTTTTTGGCTATCTTTGTTAGAGAAGCTTAACCAGTACTTAAATGACACAGGTACCTCTCTCTTTTCTTCATATCTATAGCACTAAGAGTTTTAAGTCATACTTACCACAGCCTGGCTTCTTCACTATAAATTAATGCACACATCTCCCCTCTTCTGTTAGATTGTAAATGAATATATGCAAATACAGTTTCTGATTTGTCTTGTGTCTCCTACAATTTCTAGTGCAAAGTTTTAAACCTAGTGAGCATTTAAAGCACATTTGAATTATTCACATGTTCCTTCTACTTCTCCTCTCTTTCTTTTTCAATTTCTGGCTGAACATCTAAAATGATAATCTTCCTATTTCTCTACACCTAATTCCTCCTTCATCCTAAGCTTCCATCTCTGTAAAATTATGTTTTTGAATCCATCGTCTTTTTCCTTAAGACTATCTTTTAACCATTTTGCACTTCTATTAAAATTATTATTGAACACCAGCCCTTTGATATCTTCTCTCTTAACTTCTGTGACCTGCACTCCTGCTTTACTCTCTGCCCCACTATCAAGGCATCCCTTTTGGCTAAGTCTTGGCTCTCAGATCTTTCCCTCCTCTCTAATGACCTAACACACTCATGGCTTTAACCTCTGTGCTGATAATTACAAAACCCTCTCAATATACAGCTATAAATTCCCACTTGAAGTATTTCCATCCATCTTTGTATATTCCCACTTAAGCAGCTCATGATTACCTCGTACTTAAAATGCTTAAAATTAAATGCAACGACTTCACCCATGCTAGCTCTCTTTCCCAGTTTCTCCATTTCTAAAATGATATGGCACTTCTCTTACTTCTTGAGACTTAAAATTTATTTCCATCTTTTTTAAATCTCCTTCCACATTACAAACTATGCTTAAGCCTTATCAACTTTTGTTTCATAATTCCTAACAACTTCCATTGCACTTGCATCTCAGTTCTGAATTGTGGACTTTCAAAGTCATTTCTTGCTTGGTTCCCCTTTTCATCATTTTGTCTTGCAAACTATCTTCATATAAAGTTTTGCACCATGCAACTCCCCTTCTCTACAACCAATCAATTTGCTACTGAATCTATTAGCTACTGAATCAGGTTTAACATTCTATGACTTTGAATTTCAAGGTTCTATATAATATGATTTAATCTTTTTAACCTTATTCAAACTATTATGTAGACTGGCTAATTGTCTCACTATGTCCTTGTTTATGCTGTTCTAACTAAGTGAAAAGTCCTCTTCCCTTCCATTGATTCACGCAGCTATCTTCTATCCTACACCTTTCTGAAATTCCATAGTTTACTTTCTCCTCAAAACTTTCTTGTTTCAAATCTCTATATTTTACCTACTGCTTGTGCTCTACTATTGGTATCTCATGTATCAATTTTGTATTCTCAAAGTTTTATGAGGTCCTGGAGAGATGGGCTTTTTTATCATTACAATTATTAATATATTTGTATTACTTCAGTGCCAAAAAATGGCAAAATAGATTAACTACAGGTTTTGGGACTAGAGACTTGAGTTTCAGTCACATATATATTTTGTACTTGATGAAAGATTGCTAAATCTCTCTGAGCTGAAGATTTATCTCTAAAGAAGAGGAAAGAAAATGAAGCATGAGAGAGAATATATGCAAAGCATTTTGCAATTTATACAGTGCTACATAAATGTTAGCTGAAAGTATATAATCCTTGTTTAAAGATTTCTTACTCTAGAGCCTTATATCAAGAAAATAATTTAGATAGTATATGAAATAATTTACTGCTCATTGAAGAAATACTTATTACCATAATACGTAAAATGCCAACACAACATTTATTTGTATCATTGTAATATTATCTTTTTGTATCAGAGGCAAACTACATCACAATTAATGGAGAGGACACAAATGATTTTTATATTATATACTATTTTGAGCCAATGAGCTATATACTTTCACATATTTGAACACATTTTTCTGGTTGTTACCTTTTTTTTTTTTTTTTTAAAATCAGTCAATTTTATTTATTCTGGCTCTTTCCTTGAGTGGGAAATACCTTCCTATGATGTGTCCCTTTCACATTTCAGGATTTAAATTCAATGAGTTGATATCTTCATTAACATGATTTCTACATAATAATCCTCAACGTTCATCTGCATTATTAGTCCAAAGAAAATCTTGTTTGAAAATTTACCAGTAGTAACTGTGATACTATGAATTTTCTGCTCTGCTTTACTCTGCTTAATTACTTAGTTAACTGACACAGCAATTCTTCACCTCATTTTAAACTTAGGGTTAAATTGACTGGAATAAGGGAAATGAATAGCTTTCCAACTGAATTTGTCTTAAACAAAATAGACACAACCATTTCCAAAATCAAGTATAAATTAAGATTTCAGAATGAAAAATACAAAGCTTTTTAGCATTATATACTATTTACATATTGACTATGATATTGTTTTTCCTTTTATGGGTGTATATTTAAACTGAGGATGCAATACAAGTGATCTCTTAACTACTTTTCAGTTTAAGTTCCAAAGTAATTTAAAAATCTAAAATTTGATATTCAAATTTTCAATTACTTCTTTGATTTGTTGGGAAAAAAAGATTATTTTGAATGTTGATAACTAATTACTGAGGATTGATACATTTTATTGAATAAAATTATTATAGAATTCTCAAGAGAAAATAAAATTGTCCTTAATAAGAAAAGTTACAGGATCCAATTTTTTTTTTTTTTTAATTAATCAGGTGACAGAGTGATGCTGACTGGATTGTTTAAGGAGAAATGAGAAGCAGGTAAGTGCGACATAAAAAATCCATGTACATTAACACCCTTCACAGAAGGACTATAAGCTATATTTTCAGTCACAGTTCTGGACTTTTTCAAGAATCATCCTCCACTTCAGCCATGCTCAACTATTCACTATTACTTAAATGAGCCCTTTACTTTATTAGCATAGGTGATCAGGCCAGGCCAGTGCTAACACTGGTGTGTTTTGCACTTACTTGAGAAACAGAACCTGGAAGTGGATAACTATCTCCAGCATGAAAGCAAATAGCCAGAAATGAGAGAGTCTTTCTAGAAATTGGATCTAAATGGACTGAGAGTCACCAGGGTCACTCTACTTCTAGGAGATAGAAGTTATAATTAATTTAATTCAGGAATGCCCCAAAGAGAGTTAGCTATACGAGCCACCATACTTGGGCAGAAAAACAGATCAAAATCCAGAAAAGAAAGGGATAAAGCATGCATGCTCTGTTGAAATTACGCCATTTTGATGATATCTTTGGTGGGAGCAGACATAAAGTGGAAACTTCTCAAGCCTTTGAAAAGCAGGGTTGCCATTTACTAAAAGAAGAGTTTAAAATAAGGCATGAAAGAACCAATTGAGCTACTCTAGATAAGGTAAACTTAAATAATATAAACTATCCAAAATGAGACATACAATTAATAACAATAATATCACATTATGTTTGTGTCATACTTGCCAATTATAAACACAAATGCTGATATATTCTCATTTTGAATTGCAACAAATGACCCACGATAAGAACAATATTATTATTATTAAACACTGAGATTCAGACAGATCAGAGATCTGCCCAAGAGTGCACAGAAGGCTGGAGCCAGCTCTGCAATGAAGGTTCCCTGCAAGCAAGTCTCTGCTGTCTTATTGCGAACCATCCCAGTCAGCATTCAATATTTATCATCTCCCACAAGGAAGGAAAAGGGAATTCCTATGATCTAATTCAGTTCCCAGTGATACAAGAATATTAATTCTAGCTTCCCTGCTCTCTAGTCAACGAGGAATTGCTTGATTTTCATTCAGAATATAAAAGACTCTTTGTTTTATCCTTTTTAGTACATTTTACTCTGTACTCTATAGAGTCATATCTTGCACATTGAGAGGATTCAAAAATTAAGATTTGGTCATAATGCCTGGACATCATTGGAATACAAAAAATATTCACAAATTTTCAACAAAAGATTATGTTTTCATTAGCAAATGCATTAACTGCCATCTTATTTCTATTCAGAAATATTGCAAAATGAATGTTATTTTTTAATCACCATACCAAGCCTAATAATATAAATATTTGAAGTATTAAAATTAAATAATATATACATAGAGGTGAAATCCTTAAGGGATGTTCAAATTCAGCTGAAGTCTAAATTACTTTTACAATATTTTTTTTGCTCTATATTTTGCCATTGCCACTTGAATTCTAACTATTTTGCCCATGGAATAGAATATTGCTTCTCTTACACTGTCACGAAAAGTTATCTCTTTGAATCCATGAAGAAACGTTGAAAGCAAGAGCCTCAGCAATTTTTGTGAACAAGCACAGTATCTTTGAGATGAAATAAATCAAGTTAAAAGAATTTAACTCAACATATTGGAAATGGGAAAAAAAAACCTTCTAGGGTAGACTGCTTATTTTTCAAAATCATTCATTTCTAATAACTTTGATCAGAAAAGAAAATATTAAGTAATCTTAAATTTTTTTTTCTTTTTGTGGGGAAGATCAGCCCTGAGCTAACATCCAATGCCAATCCTTCTCTTTTTGCTGAGGAAGACTGGCCCTGGGCTAACATCCATGCCCACCTTCCTCTACTTTATATGGGACGCTGCCACAGCATGGCTTGACAAGTGGTGCGTCAGTGAGCCCCGGGATCTGGACCTGCAAACCCCCGGCCGCCGCAACAGAGCGCACGCACTTAACTGCTGTGCCACCCGGATGCCCCCTAATCTTAAATATTTTTATGTGCCTATTAAAAACAATGATCAAAGATAATGTCACGTGACTTTTGGAAATGCACCATATTAAACACAGTGCTGTTCGTTTTTTGTCCTAATAATCCTGTATAAGACACAGGGGGTCCCAACAAGAAACTTCTGAAAAAATGCCCTTGTCATCCTAAAATATATTCTGTCCAGTTATCTTTTATAATGTTACTAAAAGTCTTAGAAATGGAGACAATTTCCTTAAATACTAATAGTTTTACTCCATAGTAAATAAAACAGTGGTGTCTGCAGCAGCATGCTCCACCAACATACAAAACTGATTCTGAGTAATTGCTTTATGGGCATCATCTACTTATATTTGGCAAGTATCATTTAACTTTTAAGTTTTTTCATTTGTTTGTTTATTTTTTACATTCTGAATCTTTACCACCAAACAGACCACTTCCAGTGCATAATTAATCCTAAACACTATTTTTAGCCAGAAAAATATTACTGTGCTCATTCCAAATAAACAGTTTATATAACTTAAATAACAATTTCTTCTCAGAAATAAGCATGATTGATATTCTGTATCAGTTCATATTATACATCTTATGTTGTTGGTTATCAATAACAAACATATTTTCCCCAAATATTTTCTATTGCTCAATAAATTAAATTTGTATTACTTAAAAAGTAATTGTGTGAGCATTAGAGTATGAGTCACACAAGCTCATATTGGAATTTTTAAATTGAGCATATCTTAAGTACTTAAAAATTAGTTTCTAAGGAAAAAAATTCCCTAGCAATAGTTGATTTTAGTTACCTTCCAAATCATTAATGAGCAGGATATTAGTTAAGGCTGTATTGTGTTTTCTATGCTCAGATGTAAAAGGTTTCATAATGTAAAATGATGTGGTGAGGTTTTGAAGTTGGATGATGTTAAACTATGATTAAGAAAGAAATGAAAGGAACAAAATATTTGGAAAACAGTATTACATAAACTAGGAAATAATATATGAGTTTGCAATTTAGAAAGATGATTTTTAAGAAAAAAGCACAATTGAACATAAATATATTTGGTCAAAATAAGTACAGCTCAAGGCTTAAGAATGACCTGTCATTCATACACTCTTGATTCTAGATAAGAGTAGCTAAGCTCTATTGCAATAAATAGGCTAGTTAGCACTATGTGAAAAGACGTCCAAGTAGAGTCAAAATTGAAAAAAAATCATTGAGAGAAATAACATGACTTCACACTCCAAACCAAAGTAACTCCAAGATTGCAAAAACTATAATGTCAGTAGATTCCTCATGCAGTCATCATTATCCATACCACTGTAAAAGTCGCCCTTGTGCTCTTTTTTTGGTATAGCTCTTGCTGACTTTGGATTAACTTGAACATCCATGTATCTGGATCTCACTTGAATCTCACCAGTGCTCCCATCCTGTATTTCCAGCTGCCTATAAGAGATTTCCACCCGGCTGTACAGCCATACCTCAAATTCAGCATGACCAACACCAAATTGCTCATCCTCCCCATACCTAACTGACCCCATGTCTATACTTGACCAATTTTGCAGAAAATCTAGGCATTTTCCAACAATCAAGATAAGAATTCTTGTTGTCACCTGTCTTTCTTCTCCGTCAATGCCTGTATCCAGTACATCACCAAGGTTTGTTATATTTTTTCTTCAAAACAATTCTTTGATTGGTCCTTCCACATTCCCCTTCACAAGGGGCTCATTTCACAATCCCCTTATTACTATAATTTTAGCTTAGGCTTTGGTTATCTCTAACCCAGCTGGTCTCCCTGCCTTTTGATTCTCCCATCCTCATCTTTTTTTGTTCATCCTCCACATGACTATCAGCAAATCTTCCCCGACTTGAATACTGTTTATTCTTTCATCAAAAACCTATAAGATATCAGTGTTGCTTTCCAATCAACTCCAACCTCTTCTGCCCAATTTTAAAAGCTTTAGAAGCTGAGTCATCTCACCATGGTTCTACTATGCCCCAACAAAAATCTCATAATTGATTTAAATAAATCAATAAACGTCTCACACATGGCATTCAGATTAATATCTCCACACTTTTCCTAATGTCGTTCCTCACAGCTGAAATGTTTGCCTGTTAAAGTCCATTAATTAATATCCTACTTATATTTTAAAGCATAATTTACCTATTAAATGATAAGCCCTTTGACAGGAGAGGATATGCTATATTTATTTCAACCTCTTCCACTTGAAATGCCCTCTCCATTTTCCTCTGTTTAATATAATTTTCCTCATCTTTTAAAGCTTAATTCACTTACTGGGATAATAGACTCTTCAAAGGAAGGTAGCATGTCATTTTAACTTTATATTGCCTATAGCATTAGAGCAATACTGCAAATAGAATAAGTGCTCAATAAGTAGTATTGTTTTATTGAGTCCATATATATAGAAAAATAAAATCTTTTGTTCAGTGTTATTTAGAATGTGTGATATCACTGGATGTAGGAGATAGAGTGCAGAGTTGCTTTCTTAGTGAATAAATTATCATAACAAAGCTTCTCAATCAATAGCAAACAGAAGTTCCTTAAGTATAATGTAAAGGTTTTGGAATTGACAAAACAGTCGCTAAGATTTATCTGTTCTTCAGTCTCCATGTTACGAAGCAAGTGCAATGTGGTAACACTGACAGCTAGTAGCAACTTTGGACAAACAGTATTTGTCTTAATTCCCTGTCTACCCAGCCTACCTCTTTTGTGGTCTACTTCTTAAGCAGGATTGTTTCACATTTAACCTGCTGATGGAATTACTCCTACTGCTTTAAATCCAAAGATAATAAAATGTATTTAAAATTACATCACTTCTATATTTTATTCAGTTAACTCTTTCTCTGAACAAATAAGCAAAATACCGTAATGACTATAAGCCTATGCATATAAAAAAAATGATTAGAAGTAAAAAAAAAAGAAAAGAGTTTCCTATGACTCTCGTCGTAAGCTCAAGTTTCCTTGACAAAGTAATTGGTGGGACCCAAGATACGACTTGTTTTGAAACACTACTTCATAAAACTTATTTCCTTTAAAATGTAAACAATAATACTAAAACTCTCAGGCAACTGCTGGATGGCCAGCATAGTGGAAACAGCACACAAAGAAAGTGGGCACAAGATACTTTTTGATGACACAACATGAAACTAGATGAGGTAGCTCAGAAATACTAAGAAGCAACAGATCTCTTCATGAAACTGAAGTCTAGGCACAATAACACCACCCCTGTTAGCAGGGTTTTGGCTATGAATGAAAGCACGGCTTTTAAATGTGCACAGAGAGAAGCCTTAGCCATTATTCAGCCCTTTCAGGCACAGCTTTCCCACCACTGGTGATCACTGTTGATTACATAATCCTTGAGCATGATTTAAAGAGGTGCACGTAAATACTGAGAGCACTGACAGGGATGTAGGATTGAGATGGGGAACCCCTTCACATTTAGCAATGCTAAGCACTGGGAGCTGAAAAGTTGTTTAGAGAGGCTGTTGTATTTGCTGCCCTAAAAATGATACCAAAAAAAAAAAAAATCCTAATCTTTCTTTGATTACCTAACAGAAGATTACCTTTTTGTTCTATTTGCTTGGCATTTTTTCAAATAATGCTTTAGGGTATCTGTGCAAGTTAGTTGGGTGCCCAGTGAAGAACGTAATTGGTGGTTGTCTTGATAAAAGAGATTGTGTAGTTTTTGTCTATGGTGCCCTCTCTGTTCTTTCTATCCCTTTCTTTCTCTCTCTCATTCTCTCTTTAATTGTGTAATAACAAGTCATTTTACCCCATTTTCTTTCTCTGCAAAATGCTGGTACTGGATTAAATGCTCTCAAGTTCTCTTTACTTCCTGAACATCATGATTTCTAAATGTGGAACAAAGAATGCTTTGGGAGAGGTTTGGATGAGACCACTGTTTGAACCACTTTTAATGTCAGATTCTGAAGAATAAGGACTTCCATTGGGTTAGATTCAAGATGAAGTAGAGGAGGTCAATGTTAAAATATTTAATTACCTGAAAATATTTAAACATTAAAATGTTTAAACAAACAAATCTAATTATTACAAATAATGATTACCTTTAAGTGTAAAGGATGTCTAGGTTAATCTTTAATTCAGTATCTTCTAAAATAAAACATTTTAAACCAGCAGCAGATACACTAGAGCTACCCAGATAACTTTTATTATATTTATAGGAATAGATACATTTTTTTCCTGAACTCCTTAAAACTTTAAAGAAAATTTTATGTATATTTATAGGTCTTTCCCTCATTCAATACAGCCGGTGCTTCTCTACTTTACACTACATTAAACTATTCACTGAAATATTTATAAGATTGCAACAGGGGTACAAAATTTTATGTATATTAACTCGGCAGAGAATCAGAAGTCATTATTCAACATCCTCTGCAATTTTAAAAGTATGCTATAGATTTATTTAAACAAAATTTAGGAAAAACTTAAAAATAAAATTTTCACTTTGCATTCAATTTTGTCATCCTCAAATATTTTGTTCATCAAGATGAACAAATCCATGAAAGCTCTAAATTAAAAATATATTTCATGTACATAGAATATATATGTGTGTAGACACTATTGAACAAATAGAGATTAAGCGAGAATTCTCAAGAGATGTTTTCCATTACTATTAGTATTCTCATCTGTCACCATCTGGTCTCTTCTCTCTCATCCTCAATTTCTTAATCTGTAGAGTGAGGAGGCTGCCCCTGTTCATCACTAAAGCTTCATTCTAACCTTGATAATGCAATACTTCATTATTTTTTCAAAAATATATCCATTATTATATCCAAATATATCCATTACCTTAGTGATTATCTATCTATTTGCAGCATATTATATGGGTAATTACTTAAACAGGACGAGATTTAAATTTATAAGTAAATCCTCGTAAAAACTATAACAAAATAATGCAATTAAAGCACATCTCTTTCAAGATTCATGTATAAATTGTGATAGAAAAAGAAGACAGCTGTATAAATTTGCTCCTGGTAAGAACTTTGAAAACTTTATCATTCTGAGAGCATAATTTAGTGTAGATTTGTCATCTATTACTTACTGTTGCATTTGAGAGGACTGGAAAACTGGTTTAGCTTGCAAAATTTTTTATTTTTACCAAGGTGTAATCATTTTCCTTTGTTTACTTAGTGAATAGGTAGATAGATATAGATATAGAAAGATATGAAGATACAGATAGATATGAAGAGATATATAAAGGAGATAGAACACATTACTACAATAATAAAACAAGCTTCTTAATCAAATAAATACAAATCAAGAATCTATTAACGAGATATAATAATCAATTAGGTCTGAACATTTGACCCTTATGCAAAGAGACAAATCGTTTTATAGTTGTGACAGGCACCCCATGTTGGTAGGGACAGGGGAAACTGTTGTTAAAGCAATTTGCTGTAGCTCCAACCTCCTAATTGGCATTAATTGTGCTTTCTACCTTCCTCTCTATCTTCCTTGTACGCTCAACCACCCGAACTGGCTCTGATTTTTCCCAGATGTAGTTCATCCTCTTCTTTTCAGCTCATTTATTCCATGTTTACTGAATCCTTGTCAGAAGACAAAACAGCCTCACATCTAAATGGTAGTGACAAGAAAGCAATAACACAAATACCATGTTGGCTGCCTCTCTCTAAGGGACCACTACACGTATATGTGAAGTAAATCCCTTGAAGAGCAAAACAAAAATGATATCTGACAATGCATAAAGGTACTTGAAGAATTGTAGCCAGACAGAATGTGTGTGTGTGTATGTATGTGTGTCTGGGTGTGTGTGGTGTGTATGTCTGTAGTATTTTACTATGACTCCCTTTAGTTATGGTCATCCTATTATTTTCCTAGAATGTCTACAGTATTCTTATTCCTCTACTCCATCTTATTTGTTTCAATTTCAAGATAAATGGTAAAATCTATTATTTAAAAGGCAAGCTTAGCTAGTTACTATAATTTTTACAAAATGAAAAAAAAGGAAAACATCTGAAAGCCATATGATTTAAATATATGACATGCTCAAATATACAATGTGATTAGAGCTGTGTACCTTACTTATAAATACACACATATTTATCACCAAAAACCTCACAAAATTACAAACTTCTTGAACTTGATTTGAGTTGATGACATTCCATCTTTATCTAGTTAGCTTCTATCTCTTATCAATTTAAAGATGGAAGAATAAATTTCGTTTATGTTTTCACTCAAGGCCAAAACAAAGTAAACATTAGATTAGTGTGGATTTGCACCTGGTTAAATTATTTTATGCTCTAATGCATGAATCACTAATATGTTTAGAGTTTTTACTTCCACTGTAAAACAGATTGGCTTTGATTGAATTTAAATTCCTTTTCACAAATATGAATTAAAAAGTCCGCATATTAAAACAAAGTTAAGAACTTAGTATTAGAAGTACATAGCAACACTGATTCACAGCCACGGTGAAGATTATCTGAATACTATCAAAAACGGGGACAAAAGTAATAATGGATTTGTACGCAAGTGGTGGTTTAGAAAACTTAAAACATTAATGATTTAAGTTGTTATGCAGTGTGATTATCAGGATGTAAAATAGCATTTGCCATATTTCCTTAACACCAGAAAAAGAATTGTTAGATTCTTAGATTATTTTATTAACATTGGAACAAGCTCTAGAATATGATAATATTCTGTATTTTGGATGCAAATATTTTATAAATTTGACACATATTTAGAAGAAGATGGATCATCCTTTTAATTATTTTCACATATATAACATAACATGAACCTTGTCATTAATAAATAGCTTTGTACCAGCATTTAAAAATTTACCCTGCAGTTCTCCCCATCACTCGACCTACCTATTCCCCAAAGCTTGCTTCCCATTTTAGAAATTACAGTAAGCTAAATTAATTTGGAAGATCACATATGGGTTTCTACTATTCTTATAGTCTATTCAAAGTATGACCATGCAATTATTTTAATGATCTCTCATGATTTGCCATGGGCAGTAAACAGGAGGAACAAATCAGTTCCTTCTGTTTTGTTGGTCAAAACCGTGCTTTAAACATTTTCTTAAATTTGAAACCAAGAATGTCCAGCCTTGTTCTCTAAAATCTTTTTCTTTCAACTGTACTATCAGAAAATAACTACCAATGTCTCTTTTTATACTTGAATGTTTATTTTAGTTCTACTATATATTTCTTATCTGTGCATCTTTACCAATGCAATGTTTGTTGTTAGAAATAAGTCATAGAAAATACAGCCATACATAATTAGATGTATCTTGTATAAAGCCAACACTGACTCTGTGACCACCTACCCTGTATGTGCTTATTCAGTTTATTTTGTGGGCAAAGGAAGCCAGCTTTAATTTCTCAAACTATGTAGACTAGAATGGAAACCTGGGGTCAGGAAGGCAAAATGGAGTACTAGTTATCTTTAACCAAGAAAGCATGTATTTCAAGGATATTTTACACTTTTAAAGATGCATAAATGATCCCAGAATTTCTATTTTAGTCAATCAACCAAATAAACTGAAAATCATGACAGATAAATTTATAGAGAAATTATAAAGTAGCTTTTAAATGTTATTTGACATTTATTCAGATTAACATAATATATAGAAAATTGGATGATTCAAAGAGCTGCAGTTTTATGACACAAAAGTAGATTAACAGAGCATAGTACTGAACAGTAATAGTAGATTAGTAACCATTAGCTAAAATTTAAATCAAGATATGACTTCTCTATCACTTTAACCTATGAAATTGTTTGCATTTGTATTATTTCTTCTACATCAGATACACAATTTTAGAGTACAGTTAATAATTTTAAGGGAAAAATATGACATTTTCTAAATTGTACTATCCTTTTTACCAAAGAAAATTCCCTAATCATGTGAACTTTGAAAATGGCATAGAATTATATTGGTCAATAGTTGTGAAATTATCATTCATTTACAATATTTTAACTGGCAAATAACAGTTTTGAATGCAAAGAATGACTAAACTATACATGTTTACGCATTAGATTATAATCACATCTTTCTTTTGTTCTTTAATGTAGAAAAATATACCACTGACAAATGTTTCTCTTATTCTTTATAAAATTAAAAATAATTTGTGATTCTATCTAGTGCTCAAATTTTATAACTGCATATAATAAGAGTTTTTTAGAATACATGTTTTTAAAATTATTATTAAATAGGAGCTTATATACATTATAATATTTATATTAGTTAATGTGTTCTCAAAACTCTAAACATTTCCAATTTTATCAGATTTTTTTCCTGTCACTGCTTCTCTATATTATGTTTTCATAATTAACAGTTGTTTTTTATTATGCAATTAAGAATTGTTTTTAACTTCTGAGCAATGAAAAAGTATATATATATGTATAGTGTGTATATACTTATATACTTATACACACTATACATATATATAGTTTTTATTTTTTCTAAGAGGCAAAGGACATATTTTATACATTTCTAAAAGATGCATTTTTCTTCCGCATTTTGGTTCGCTTAAATAGATTTACTGAGCCCAAGCCAATAAAATAGGAAATGTGCTCATGAAAGAAGGCCAAGAAGTCCATCTGTGCCTGTTCATTTCTCTGAGCTATCAGTTCTTTAATTTCTCAAAATATTTTTTCATCTCTAGCTTGACTATCTGCTTCACTAAACAAATAGACTGTTCCAACTTCTTCTAGCAGTAGATACCTTTTTCTCTAAATCTCAAATAAACTTATGTAAAAAAGAAACTATCTTCTTCCTTTAGCTTCTAAAAATTCTCCATTCACTCTGAAACCATCTGAATATGTATCTAAAGCATCTACATTATTACTTCCTGCTCTGCTTTGTAGGGATTTCCAGGACATTATTTCAATAATCAGGTTTATAACAAGTTGTTTTATCCTTTGGGATACTTCAATAGGTTTCTCATAACATCAAAATTTCTTCTGCATTGATGACAAAGCTAATGATTTAATCAGAGTTTTATTAATGATGCTTTAACTTCTGTGTAACACCTGGTAGTTACTTAATAAACTTTATAACTTTGAATTTATTTTTGCTAATAATTTAAAGAAAACTTCACAATCTCTTTTTCAAAGAGAACACTTTAATTTCTATACTATATTCAAGGGACCAATACTAGTCCTGTCATGCCTTTGACTATGTGACTTCCTGTAGGTGTTTCAATCCTTCAGTGCCTCAATTTTCTTATGTATAAAATAAGTGAGTTGCATAAAATCATCTCATCATTTCAAAAGAATTTTATAATGCTCTTAATATGATTGTCTTATTTCATTTACCTTCACTGTATCTGCTACTTTTTGGGAACATTAGGTCTCCACTTCTATTCTTTCTCTATCTATGTCTTTTCATAGGAATACTTTTACTTGAATGAATGAACTCACTTGTTAAATATATTACATTCTGCAAATTTATTAATTGAATGATATTAAATTTAATAAATTAGCCTACATTATTGGATATAATATTTACTATTTCTATTAAATCCTATTATCTATTTTCTCTTTTGCCCCTCCCTGACCTCTCCCATAACATTGACTTATAGTTCCCGAAATTTTCACATAAATGTAATGTTATAAGTTAGCAATATTTACTTTAATTCATACTCAATTGCGCTGAAAAGAGATAATAATTAAGGAATAGTTAAACTGACTGCAACAGAATCTCACATCATTCCAATTAGCTCAGCTATGGGCATTCACATATCCTCAAAACTACATGAAAGGTAATAAAGAGCAAATTTAATAAATATTGGAATGTAAAGAAGCTGCACATAATAAGATGACAAAAGATTTCCTAATGAATCTAGCCTAGTTTCATATATTTTATTTATATTATAAAACAACCAAAGACAACATAATGAAATTGTCAGAGGATTCTAAACTAGATCTATACCAAAGAACACTTGAGACAAAACAACGCAAGACTGAGAAAAAATGGTTGAATCTTGTTGAAAAGCTCGGACCAATCAATTATTGGGAATCAGGAAGGAGAGAAAGGAAGGAGAAATTCAGAAATGTGCACTCTATATTAAACAGAAGACAAAGAAGGCAAAGATGAGCAGGAGAGGAGGAAAAGGAAAATTCAATGGCTCTATGCACAATGAAAGATGCACATGAGATTAGGATGTATTTAATGGCCTAAAAAATAAATGGGAGACTGAGTGACAAAATGTAGCATATTCCTAATACTATTTAGCTGATAGAACTCTAAATTTATGCTACAGTCACGTCTTAACGATTAGAAACATCTTAAGGACTTCCATGGAAAGAAAAAAAGAGATCAAAATGTAATAACCCAATATCTGAAATATTAAATATCAGGAAAGAGATTCCTATCAAAAATTGCAAAACAAATCATTAGCTCTTAACGTCCTGCAGGTTTGAGACTCTAAACTTTGAACTTTAACTACAATTGTGAAAGTGGAGTTCTGTTAATGGGTGGCTCAATTTTGCCTTAATGCTATGGTGCCCTGTGTGCTGTTAGCACTCTGGCTCCAGTTCTATGATTAAATATTGGACCTTTGTCAAGTTGCTTTGTTTCTTTAGCTTCAGTTTCTTCATTTATGGCATGAGGTTCCATTGATTGTATGTTAAAATTTTGTCTAACCAGTCACAGACCTAGAAATTTATAGAAGGTTATTTTATTTGAAAAGGTGTTTGTACTTTTATTGTTTTTAAACATATAATTCAGTTTTCCTAAATATCTTAATGCAGTTAAATGACACAGACAATTCCTGTCATTCCACTAATCTAATTTGTTGTATTTAAAAGTGTCTCAAGAACTTATAACTTTGTATTGTAAAATAATATGTGTCCCAATGTCTTATTTAAACATTATATATCTGAATTATATTCCTTAAAATTTTTATAAAGTTGCTACATTTATTTATACTTCTGCTTTCAAAATATCATATCCAGATGATTTTCAGAACTGTATGCAACAATCTCATTGCCTTATACTGCAGATTTTTGGCAATCTGTTAGCAATCTTTTTAGACAGTCTTTTCATTGCTTTGTTCATAATGCTTTGTGTCTTTATTCATAACTTGATGAGCATACAAGTGCTTTGTTCCTAAAACAATAAATGAGAAAAAAAATAACAATTGAAAGCAATGTGTTGTTGTTTGCTGTGCTACCACTTCCTAGTGTGGACTAATAATCACTAATATTTATTAGGCCAGTAAATCAAATCCCAGGTAGGTCACAGGTGGTTAACAGAAGCAGAAACTACAAATGGAATCACTGTTTGTTGTAGTCTGGCATATAGCTGGTATAGATACATTACAGACAAACATATCAATTGGATGACGTCTCCTGTAGGCAATGCTTAAGATTAAAACGCCAGTCACTCTTTTCTGACTTTTTGGGCCTACCGTGCAGATTTTGTGCTGTTTTGGAACACCACCTCACCCTTCATGCCTTTTAGAGTGCTGTCTCTGGATGGACTAATCTCAGTGTTATCTGGTACCTTCCAATGTGATTTTGTTTCTTTACAATATTGAATTTTAAATCTTCCCATTTAGACTGAACACATATTAAGTTTGTATTTCTCCATATCGCATAGTTAGTATTCTGCAAAGAGTGGGTACTCAACAATTTGGGGGTAAATGGATTTTAGCCTCTGGTGTTTATAGTCTTTATCCCAAGGTTTAGAAAACACACACATATACACTATAAACAAGATCTGGCTTTATGATTAAAATTCAAAAGAGTTAAAGCATTTGTAGGAAATTCTTTTACACAAAATTCCCTCAAAATACACAGGTTAAAATGAAAAGAAAAATTGTAGCTCTTCTCAACAAATTGGATTTTTGAAATAATATTTTGTATATATTTTATCACACAATGGAATTTCTGAATGGGTTTTCATATTCGAGTGAAGGAGGTCAGATTATTGTTTCCAGGTGCTGTATTTTATAGTAAAAATCATTTTTATCATCAAGAATGTTCATGCACACAACTGTAATTGCTTATGTTATATTTTTCATTTAATCAAACTTAAAAAATGAAAGTTCTACCTTTTAATTACTGCAAAAGTTGAAGTAGAGTCATTGGCAGGTTATCTCAAATAAACATATATCAAGAATTATGAATGGGGAATACATAAAGAAACATATTTTTCATATTGTGGTTTATATGGCCAATACTCACTGATAAAGTGATGGTTGGAAAAAGAAAGCAGAGAGAGACACAGAGAGAGAGACTCAGAGAGAGAAAAGGATTGATAGATCTAGCTGGAATAATTTTCAGGCAATGAAAAGATCATTGAACAAAAAAAAATCATGGTGTATTGTTATTTAGGACCTAATCTGAATTTATATAATCTCAATCTTATTAAGAATTATGATCATAGACAATATTTTGGGTATATACCACCTTATGACCACAAAGTAAATAAATGATATACCTTCATTGATTTTAAGAAACAAATAAACAACACTGGTCTAAAATTGAGAAAGAGTAGCTGCCATTTATGAAGCTTTTATCTAACAGCATATTTTATTTGAAATTGGCTAAGACTTAAGCTATAATACTTTCCATTAACTACAAATGAGAGTGTATAAGAGAAGCTAGAAGGCTGCAAACAAAAGATTAAAATGAGTGAATGCCTTGCAGGATGGACCATATAATCCTTTGATAATTGTATTCATTTTATGATGAGTTATTCAAAATTGGTACCTGTCCAACATGCATAAGAGGAGCAAACCAGAAGCATGTAGATAAAAATTGCTGGCTGTCCCTTGATAGGCCACTTGAATATCACTATAGCTGACTTTTAGACACTCCAGGCTCACGTGTCTGCTGAATTCACTACTTATTTTGTGGCTTTTTGCACTTATGGTACTTTTTTTCCATATAAAACCAGAACATTTAATAATTATCATTTGATGTCTAATATGCAAATGATATTTAAAACATCATGACCTCCTTCAGCCCTGCTTATAAAGTGTGGGTCATAAGCTAGACAAATAAACTCTAACAGAAAAACTTACAACCTCATAAAAATATGTAGCTTCAAAATTATGTCTCAAATTAAAATCTACATAATTCATCTTCCTAGAGTGCTCCTCATTTATATAAGAATAGATAATTTCATCCTTGCAATAAACACAAAATAAATTATCAACTATTTTGTAAAATACTACTTTCTTTAACACATAGGGTAATATTATTAATAAAACTGTAATTTATTTAAGCCATATGCCTGCTCTCAAATCATAATTTCCCAGTATGAAAAACAGAGCTTGTTTGCTAGGTTTATTATTAGTCCAAAATAAAGTTCTCTGTTTTTTCCAATTATCTAATTATTTTCTAACTTTTAATGCATGTAGAGAAATGTTTTATTAAATATTCAACAAGTGTCTTTCTGATAATTTAACAGCAAAACTTGATTTTCTAACCAAGTTCACGAATAAGTAATAAGTTGTTCCATTTTTAAATGGAAGTAAATTTTTAAATTTTCATAATTAAATTAAAATTTTTCACATTCATTATTTTACTTTTATAAAGCAGAATATTAAAAATTGAAGCAACTATAAATTTTGAAAACTTTAATATGTTAGTTAATTTATACAAGTACTATTAATCATAAACTGCCATTTAAATAGATGTGTTGGAATCTCATCTTTCCATATACTTCAGCAAAATGAACACTGATAATAATTCCATGAGGAATCAAGAGTATAGATGCTAACTCAGTCTTGTTACAGGTAATTTAATCTGTATGGAATGTGTATGATGAAAACAAAAAATTAAAATGAATTTATACATTAAAACAATGCTTCACAATTTTGACTCAGCAGATTAATTGATTAGTTATTAATAGAGAACATATAATAAGAGATAATATAGAGAATCACAGAGGAAAAAAGTCCCATGGCCAAAAATGTTTGGAAAATGCTGAGTTAAGCTAACGTAATCAGATTTCCTTATTGCAAGACTTCTCAGAGCCTTTAACTCGTTAATAGCAAATCACCAAGGGAGCAGGCCCAGTGGAGCAGCAGTTAAGTGTGAGTGCTCCGCTGCGGCGGCCTGGGGTTTGGACCCTGGACGTGCACCGACTCACCACTTGCCAAGCCATGCTGTGGCGGCATCCCATATAAAGTGGAGGAAGATGGGCACGGATGTTAGCCTACAGCCAGTCTTCCTCAGCAAAAAGAGGAGGATTGGCGACAGTTGTTAGCTCAGGGCTGATCTTCCTCACAAAAAAGATAAATAAATAAATCTTTAAGAAAACAAAAGTAAATCACCAAGAGGAGGATCCAGTACATAGTTCTCCTGATCTTATTTGATCATAGAACTCTCTTGAGTTCACTTTTTTTCCCCCTAGAAAAAGCTTGGCACCTAATGTTTTATAAAGGCTGCCCTACGATACGCCATAACACATTTATATTGCATGAGTGTTATGGAGCCTACCACTTTTAACAACTTTTTTTTGCTCCAACTTCTTCATTGCTTTAGAAAAGTTAGGGAGGGCATTGATGTACTGGAATATTCCACATCAAAAATAAGCCAGAGTTATTTTCTATAGCACTGAAAACATATTTTGATAGCATCATTTAAGATAATATTAGAGTAATAATTCAGGCTTCTTACACAAAACTAATTTGGTAAATTCATGTCTCAAGAATGTAGGTCAGGACCAGAAAGCAAGTACAAAAGACCTTTAAAATATGAAACATTTACACTTACTTTTCATATATTTTTAAACAACCTTCCTTAACTTGTTTTAAAGAGCATGCCAGGTTAAAATAACAAAGAGGAAGGGAGTAGTCAGGCTGTTTAGAGACAGGCACCCTGATAACAGATGAGAAAGAAAGAGAAAGAAAACTTCCGAAATGGACACTTGAAACAAGAAATCTGAGAGAATTTCATGTGTAGCCAAACACTACTTCACAATTTAATAATCCCTGTGGCAGACACAGCCAATCTCATATCCAAGAACATCTTCTTTCTTACCTACAGAAGAAGAGGTGACAGTATGCCCAGGTAAAATAAACTCGTACCTGCAGCCTCTTTTGCAGCTAGGAATAGCCAAGAAAAATAATTCTAGCCAATAAGATGTAGATAGAAGAAGCATTTCCTTTCTGAATTAAAAGACAATGTCTTTTGTCTTCTGCCTGTTTCCTTTCTCCCTTCTTCCTGCCTGGGACACAGACACAATGCCTGGAGTTGCAGTGACCATCTTGCAATCATGAAGATGGAAGCCTGAGTCTAAGAATAGTGTAGCTTATAGACAGAAGGTGCCAAGTTCCTTGATATCACCTTTCAGCAGCTGTTTCAATCTTACTCCTCCTAATTTATGACTCCATAACAAAAATAATCCCCCTATTTATTAAAGTAACTGTTTTATCAGGTTTCCTATTAACTACATGTGAACCTATTCCTGCTCACGTGGACTCTGAACCTATTACTGAACTGTCAGAGGACATTAATTGACATTTATAATATTGTTACTGAATGATCTTGCAAAATTTTGATTACAAATTATAAGCAAGGAAGACCATTTCATGGTTAAAAATTTTCCAGGGAAAGAGTTCAAGTTTTCTATTTAATGATACAATCTCAATAATTCAGAAAACATCAGAATCCACAATGACTCATTCCAGGACACTGTCATACAGCTCAAGTTTTACTTAGTGTATTTTCCCTTTTCCATAGATATTTTAACATGCAGTTAACTTCAAAAAATTATGCTAATTGTTTAGACATAAATTATTTTCATGAGTGAAAGGATAAATTGGAATTTACTTTAAGTTTAGAATTCCTACAAAGGTTCTAATTGTATTAATAAAAGCTCAATTCTTTACTTTTGCTTCCAGGGCTCTACAATCTTGCTATTATCTTCCACATGTGCTTCCGATACACCCTGCATATCTGTACAAACACATTCCACCTGGACTCTCTTTATTCACTTTTATGGTCTACACATTTCCCTTCACTTGAACATGTTATATATTACATTATGCTGGAGATCGGCTTGTACTGGCTTGTGAGAGCCAATTTTGCACCTATCTTCCCAACTCTGCACTCAGTAAAACTCCATTGGTAGCTTGACATTGGCTGTAGTGGTAGTATTTATACCCTAAAAACTGGCAATTACTAGAATCAAAGCCTCTCTCCTTGCCACAGCCAGTTATTAAACAATTACCATCACACCACTGAACAATACATATCATTTATGTTAAACTTTTATGCCTTACATTGTTCATTAGTTAACCTCGGCACTGTTTAATTGATAGCTTTAGTATCAGAAAGTCATCAGATTTACAGAGTGAAGTTCCAGGATTAACTGTATATGAATGCTACAATAATATGCTATGGAACATATTATTTAGTAGATCTAAATGGATTAGAAGGGCTTAATGAGATGGAAACAATGATCAGTTCCATTGATTTGTAATTTGTTAATGACAAATTTAAATTGTGATCAATTTTCTTAAAAATATAATCTTGAGGAAAAATAAATATCATTATCAGCTACAAATGGATAACTAGAAATAATAATGTGTCTTCAAAATGTAAGACTTCCTGCTGATTCCCATTTAAGATTTATATTTGATATAGGAACTTAACTTCAACAATATGCTGATTTCAGATCCTTGTGCCTATTTTTACCCTAAGAAGTATCTTTTTGAATAAAATTAAGTCATAATGGTATACCACAACTTACTTCAGTTTTAAACTAGCTACGATTGTTTTTATTGTTATGGAATAAAAAAGTCCTTATTATAATCATCTACAGATCATTTTAAGATTTCTGAAGGAAAGGTATTATTTTGGTTGCCAAAAAATTCAGACTTAATTTAACAAATGTAAAATGAAAAAAATATAATTCTACACTTAAAGCTGGAAACTGTTTTTAAAATTATATGATGGCTTTTATATAGTTTCATTAAATAGCTACTAGTATCATTTTTTAATACCCAATTGTTCAATTAAATTAAAGTAAGAGTGGCTTTAAATTGGGAATAGTAAGGAAAATGGCCCACATATCCACATTGCATAAGAAAGCATAGGTTTGTCCCATCAGTAATTTTTTACCAATATAGCTATTTGTTTGCAAGTGAAGTACCAAACATTAAAAAGTAGTTATTTTAAAATCAATATAAGCATAATTTACATTTGAAAAAATTCTCACTTAGACTTACAGATCAGAAGCAAGTGTTTAGCTTGCAACACACTTGCTAAGGATTTTAAAAGCAGTAAGTCCAGTATTAAAAGGCACAAGGCAGACTGTCCTCAGATCAGGTGGTCATGTGGTTGCTCATAGTGGAAAATGAAACAGACTATGCTTTTTTTAAAATGGACACTCAATGTTACCAACAAGAACTTGAAGCTGGCATTAGAAAGGTAGCATTTGATTTTCTAGCATGACTTGAACATTTAAATTGATTAGCTAATATACAAATATCTGGATTATACAAAAATAGCAAACCAGCTACCATAAACATGCAAGGCACTTAAATGTTTTTTTCCTTGAATTTATATTATATAAAATTAATTTTAATAATAGTTTCACAATGTTTAGTGCCTTGTGGGTTTCTTATCTTCCAACTAAATACCTTTTGAAATTATACTCTGTTGTATCAAATATATCAATAAAATATTTAAAAATTAAGTGTATGCACCAATATCTAAAACAACTGAAGTATGTTTGGAAAGCATTCACTATTTTTTTTCCAACTGGAATATGTGAATTAAGAAATGTTCACAAAAATATTTTATAAATTTTGGCAGATGGAAGATTTTAAAAATTATTTCTAATATCTTCCTAATTAAAAAATTTTGAAAGCCTAATTGAAAATTGAAGTGGTAATATGAAAATTTGGAAATCGACATACATTTCCCTGAATGTAAATCTCATTTTTGCATCTCCTTCCACAAGCAAAATTTTCACTATTTTCAATTTTTTTTGGTATAATCACTTTTGGAAATACCAGTTTCCAAAACATATCTTCAGTCAGTCTAGAGAATTGCTAAATTTATGTTGAATAACACACCTCCCAGCACCCCCAATCTTGGTACCAATAATAGTAAGGGAAGCAGGGAAACACTTACCTAATTTTATGTTAAAATAATATTCAGGTGCATATTCTGAACCAACTTAGATGACAGTTGTAGCCCTATTCTGTTTATAATGTTTATCATGCCAGTAACATACAAACCCTACAATTTCACCTTTGCTTCAAATATTAAGTCCATTAATTTAATAGGAAAATCTATTGCAAATTTATTCACCTCTTTTTATCATCTCAGGAGTAGTCAGACAGGCACATGAAAATGGGAAATGTTTTAAAATAATTAATTTAGAGTTAAACATCTCTCATAAAGAATAGTAGAAAACTAAGTTACATTCAGGCCAGGGGTGGGGGGAATTACGTTTTATATATGTTACAAAGTATTGAAACTAAAATTCTGTTTCAATCCAATGTACATTAGACAAAATAGAAAGAATTACTCTAGTTTTAAAATACAGATATGTATAATTACTTCATTAATAAGGTTTCTTTGTCATAAAGGTTGTCAGGTTAATTTCTGGGCTTCCAAAGGAAATTTCAAAAATAGGTATAAAATCAACAAATTTCTAATGGAGCTAACTTCACATTTTTATAGTGTCCCTCATTATACAAGGGTTAACTAGAAATATTTAAAGTCATGGGTATTGAAAATCAATAGAATAGTTTGTGTTGTCATTCATTTTACTAAAAACTATTTATATAAAACATAGCTATTATCAAGTTCTTTCTATCCAAATATCAGATTGAAGTTCCTACTGCTATTTGAGAGAGCAATGATATTTTCCCTAAAAATATATATATATATCTATACCCAACAGGATTGATGTGAAAATAATTTAACTTGAATGATGTAATTATGTAATGAAATGTAAAAAAAATTATAGCAATTAAGGTGTTGTGACATGCTCTAATGAATGAAGTTACACTGGTTGATGACACTATATCTCCTACTCATTAATTATTTGGATAGAGTGCATTATCTTACATAGCATGAAGAAATAAAGTTATAAATACCACTAAAAATTACATCCATACATTTTCATTTAATATTGATATTTCTCCCACATCCATGAATTATGAAAAAAAAATCAAAACAATATCAATAGCATTTTGAGTCTCCATAAAAGCTCACAGTGTGGTTTAATTCTTTTACTATATGCAGCCAGTAATTTTCAGGGGAAGAAAGTTAGCATTTCTAGAGAAGAGGTTTATAAAGCAAATCCGCACGTGTGGCTTGCTGATGTCTCCTGTTTAGGTGTCCAAGTGATTGGAAATATTTTTTAAGCTTCTTTATTTGCAGATCTAAAGAGAAAGACATGTTTCTTAAGTGTAGCTAATTAAGGTGATTCTTTTAAGTAATCACCTGTTATTATAAAACAATACATGGCTAACACGTAGAACAAATATTTAATATAGCACTCTTTTAAAAATTAAAAGAAAAAAAGTTAGCCAAGGTGTTTTTTCCTAAAATCTTAGAATAAAAAGTAGAAAGTGAATTTAACATGATAGTCAAAAAGAACCAAACGATACAAGTTCCTTTTCTAAGTCTGTTTTCTGTTTTCTTCTAAATCTGTTTTCTTTTCATTAGAACAACCTTTCTCTTAATAACAAATTAGAATTAAAAAGTGTAACAGTAATAACATTAAACAAAGAGAAAACATCTTTAATCTTATTTGCAAGGGGTATGGGCAGATGATGTATACCTACTTTACTTATTCCTTAAATCAAACCATAAAAACATATAGTTACTGAAAAAAAGCTAATAAATTAATCTCTTCATGGTTCTCAAATATAATGTGACTATTGTTGACATGCCATATGTATTATTTTCTTCCTTTTCTCTCTCAATGACTTCCTCCACGTGACTCACCAGCCCAGTACAAGACTATACAGGAAAACATCCACCCAAGAATTCTTACACCAAAAGGACACCTTTATCCAGGTAAAAATATTAATAATTTAGGTGTCATGCTTACCACCATTAAAGAAAAAGAAAACAGACCTATTTCTCTACATTTCTCAAGACAACTGCCTTTTTTCGAGCAGAGTACTCTCAGTCATTGTACAAAGACAGCAAACTCCTAGTGAACATTTCTTTATTTTCTCATCATCTTTGTTTCACTGGCTTCCTGCACAGACTCCACTGTTTCAAGGTGTATGTTCATATAAAAGTTTTGGCCTCTCTTGACTAGACATTGTAGATTAAAATATTTCATAGAGAACACTGTTAAATTCAAAAAAAAAAAAAAAAAAGACACTGACTGCTCTGGCATAGTTTCAGATGGTGAAGAGCTTTCTTAAGTGACTGAGAAACCATCCCCTCAGATCCCAGGGAACTGTTTTCCTGATGGCTCTGGAACAACAGAAATGCAGTTTTGTTTTGAGAATTAACACAGACAAAAGAAGCTGGGGAGACGGCTTCTTACAAACAATTAACGGTAGTCTGCAGCTATGGGAGAAGTAGCTACCAAGAAACTGCAAAAAAATAAAAGAATAAGTGGACCACTTGGTGAAAAATGCTTGGTTCTCTTTATCTTGTTGGCTCTTAAGAGTCACCTCAAAGAATTTCTTCCTTATGGTCAAAAAATAAATAAATAAAATAAAGAAAGGAAAGAAAAGAAAAAACAAAAAGGAAGAGAAACAAGTCATTCACAGTCTTGTCTTTGTCGTATTAGTTTTTGAATCTAAATTAGCTAATGAGAAATCTGTAAGAGACATAGTGGTAACTGCCAAAGAAGCCACTACACCCCTTTTCCAAATATTTCAAAGAAAGAAATAATTTCTTACAAGGGTATTGTTTCTCACCAGGAGACATGAGAGTGTGTGTGTGTGTGTGTGTGTATAAACATAATTGCATGTTCCATAAAAGACTCATTAAGAACAGAGGTTTCATTTTTTGGTAGCAAATATAATCATTTAATAAACATTCAACTGCAAGATTTTTAGCATTCTCGAATTTCTTAATGTGACTCTATGTACTGTAATTTATTAAAATTAGTTGCTGTGATTTACTGAGCTAGACATTGTGGAACTTCTAAATTGAAACAAACCATCGTAGGGTGACCACAGTTTTCAGAAGCTCATTGGCCAAGACATTTATTAAGTGGACACATTTGCAATGACTAGACAGAGAGGCAGCTGTTTTGCTTCTAGGAGTCTTTGAATTCAATTTGGTGATGGAAGCAAGGAAACATACAGGCAAATAATTTATCCATAGGATATGAAAAATAAAAATGGGCTATCAAACTTCTGCTCTTGCACTTATACTTAATTTTGTCCTAACAATCAAAAAATATTTTTATGTAAAAAATAATTTGAAAAGAGATGTAGAAATTACTAAAAGATGCTCAAGTACAATTATTTTTAAAAGAAAATGCCTACAAGCATTTGATTACAGAAGATTACAGAAAAAGCACTTTAAATTGTGTTAGTCTTACTCAATTCTTTTCTCAAATCTTTTATTCTTGTAAATGTCTAGCATAATTATAAAATTGAGAGGAGGAAAATGTGTTTATTTTCTCTTATGATGATTAAAATTTTCTTCTTTATCCTATTCAGGTAATTTCAGTTAAAATCTCTACTGCCTCAATTATCTAGATACTATATTCACCATTGCTGAAAAGAAGTCACTGATTCAACTTAGTTTCAATTGGTTTGGTTCTACTAATTATACAAACTAAGACTTTTTTCTGGGTTATTGACTCCATGTCTACTTTGCAATCATGAACACTATTGGAACCATTAAAAATAAAGAAGTAAATTATTTTACAATGGATTTACCAAATAACAACTGTGACAAAAGTCTGTTCAAGTAGCCTCATCCCTTATGGAAACATAGTTTGAAAAAGCATCTAGCTTTAATCAATGTTGACTTTTCGGTCTATAATTAAGGCATTTGTTATTATAATCAATTTTAATAATCACGTTCATATGTGTGAAAGGCATATTAGCAAAACAGTGCTATTTCAACCCAAATTTTCATTAAATTCTAGGAAAATTGCTAAATGGGAAGAGGAATAACAGATAGGCTTCCCTGAAATTTTCTTGAGTAAAAAAATGACTAAAAAATAAAAGTAAAATATATCTAAAATTATGTTACAGAAAGGCAAAACTGAAATGGTTTTCCAGTAAAAGGTGGGCAAGTTGGTGGCAAAGGCACACAACAAAATTGGCATTTTATTCAACGTGACAATGGTCTTTTTGACAGCAGATTAGTTTAACATCAAACATCCCACCAAAACAGTAATCCATTTCCAAGTGCATAATAATTCATTGTTGCCCTTCACCGTACATTAAATGTCACCTATCATTGTGACAGGACTATAAAAGCTATTGCACACTAGTCAGGAGCCAAGATCAAAGCTGTTAATGCAAGCACTTTGGACATGGTTTTCTAAACTCAGTTAAACCATCAAAAACATTATATTTAGAACATCTTTACCTCTGAGCTCCAAGAGAAATTCAGAATATTTTTACAAGTAGGAGGATTCTCAGTAAGGCGATAGCCTTGTCATCTTGTGACCACAGACCATGTTAGAGCCAAAACACATGTCAAAACAGTCCTGGCAGTCACTCTAATAGTAAACCCTCAGGCAGATTCTAAGGAGAACATCCTCTACTGCAATAATAAGCAATAAAACGAATAATACAATAGATAATATTCTAATATCCTAAAAATTATGCAAAGTAATTCAATGCAAAAACACACAAGAAATTCCTACATTCTTTTTAACTTAAAAAAACTAATGTTATGTATTTAACACACTGAGTATTCTTTGATTTGCTATTCTTGCTAGGAAAGCCAGGTTAGTCAATATTTCTTGGCTTCTTTTACTCTTTTCTCTATATTTGACCATATTCATTTGTTCATTTAAGTAACATAAAAAATTTCTGTGTAATATTCTTACTATAAAATTTGGCATAATATTATTTTTCTTCTCTAGAGTTTATTTGTATTTAATTTTAAAATGCCAATCTCAGAACAACACATGCAATGTGCTTATATGCTAAGTGACTTATTATTAAGGTTGCATCAATCCTGTTGGAGGGAAATGTATATACCATTATTCCCTTCTTTTAAGTTTGGTCTTTAGTTATTCATCTCTGTATCCCAAACTACTAAGGACCCTAGACCAAGATTTGCATGCTGAATTTCAGAACAGCTCTGGTTGTCTTGGAGACAACCACAGTTAATAAAGAAAACAAAAAATTATCTAATATTATGGGAATTTAAATGGACTCATTTTATAAATAGTATCTATTGTGTCAATATTATTTGTTCTTTCATAAAGGAAATATTTGAAGCAAGGTGAAAAATACCTGTCATTATTAGTGTAAAGGGTGGGTTCCCTAACCAGACTTTTTATATGACTAACTGCTATCTCTATACTAATACACCTAGGTCAAAGAAAAACAAAATAGAAAAAGAAGGGCAGAGTTTAGGGGAAAATATGACTAAGTACAAGCCCATCATGGACAAGATTTCTTCCTAATTCTCTGTCAGACAAGAGCTATTGTAAAGAGACCTGGGATAAAGCCATTCTATGTCTAGAATGCAGTACCTCAGGCTCATTTTTACTCTGAAATAAGAGTTCTCAGCTAATTCAGATAAGCATGCTGATTATGTCATTATGCTATAAACACCAATGCAACGGTTTGCAAGATATCATAGATTATAAAACCATACCCAGACAAACAAATAAAACCATACACCTCTTTCTTAATACTGGTTAATCTTTTTCTTACAAAATAAGGGTGAGGGGAAATTTTAAAAGGTTAACACAACCTACTTTTAAATTCAATTTTAAAAAACATAAATTCTAACAATTATGATCTGTTCTTAATTTATCATAAAATTAATACTGTTAATACTATGATACATTAGATAATTCAATAAGCCTCAAATCTAGTATTCTAATGATAACTAACAATCTGCTTACTGCTTCGTTTCCTTTATAGTTGTATATGTCTCTCCAGTAAAATACATGTTATTAGCCATGTTTTAGAAAAATATATTTAAAATAGACGGCATTCATAAAAATTTAGCATAACTATTAAATATTTCTGTGAATTTCATTCAAAGCCAATGGATATTTGTCAGATAAATGCATTGATTATGAGTTTATTAATTAAAAGAATGTATACAGTAGTGTTTGTTCTTGGATTTAAATCTGTGGTACAATTCTTAGAACATTATAGGTAGCCAGCAGATATTTGTTAAATAAATTAATGAATAGATGAGGGTCATAAATTAATTTTTAATACTTTGTGGGACTCTAATTATCCAGTGGTTACTAGACGTTCAACAAATATTTGACTAATTGAGTGAGTGATTGATGGAATTATTCAACTGAAGTGGAAACAAAGAACAAACTGATGGTGTGGCTTGGTTGCTAGAAAGATATGGAAGATTAATTGTAACAATAATAATAGGAGCAATATCAGTGGGTGACCACAACAAAAGTAAAGTAATAGAAATTAAAATTTTTGACTATACTTAAATCATTTATTAATTTTAATTTTGAGATAAAATTTATTATCTTCCAAATACCTATGACATAACTTTCTAAAATTGAATATGACATAACTTCCAATCATTAATAAATATGAACTTTGTTATTGGAGTGGTATTATTTTAGAACTTTGTTTCTGCGATTTTCAGCAAGAATGAAACACACATCTGAGAATTTTTTTAGAATGTAACTTGTCTTTCTTTTCTCTGTAATCATTAAGGAGATAAAGACAAAGAATATACATAAAGATAAAGAATGCCATATTTATTTTTACATCAATAATGATGTTAATAATTTCATCAGTGATCTCTATATGACATGACATAATCTTTATTCATAGGTAAAATCAAAATGTCACATTTATTTTGAATTGAAAACAAATATCATGATTCCACTTAAATTAGAAAATTAAGTTCTATAACTGAAGTTTGGACATTTTGTCTGCATTTGCACATTGCGAACTTTCATTGTAGCAAGAGTTCAATACTATGTCAGAGTGGATTTTAATTATATAAATTCATTTGGTTTTGGAAGTTCAGTTTAGAATTTAAATAGATTAAAAGAAAATTTCTTGGATAGAGTCTACATTTTTAGTGTGTTTTTTTAATGTGGTAATATTTATACAAGATTAGTATAATATTGAGAATTGAACAAAATATTCTGAGATAATCCATAAATAATTTATTTTTATATTATGTATTCCTTTGCCAAGAATATTTAATATTTTTTATTACTTTATAAGATATCTAACATTGTTTCTTATTTAATAGAATATCTGTTAATTTGCCCATAAATGAAGATTTTAAACTTAATTTTTTAAACTATATGAGACTGTTTTCACATCATGAATAAGATGCTAAAATAGAATCATTTTCAAATCCATTCATTTAATAACTAATGACAAAATATAACAGTAATATTCCAAAATTTAAAGACACTAAAAAATGGCACACCAGCTACTTTTATGTTCTCATATAGAATGACACGGGTGTATTTCTTTTGTGCAAATAATACATATTACCATAATTATACAGATACTATACTATTACATTATTTGACAATTTATCAAAGTGCGAGTTATAGAAATATAAATTTAGATAAGTGCATATACATACCACATGTCTCTATTTGCAAATGTACTTTTAAGCTGGAAAAGATTCCAGATGTTTCAGTATTTGCTTTTGAATCTAATTTTAGAAGATTTGGGCTCAGAAAATGAGGATATCTAAAACTCCGACTATGAATTTGAGGTAACTCAATAGTCTCTGTTTAAGATCCCCTGGAGAATATGATTAGACTTAATGCAGCTTGATCGATGCCCACATAACTGCCTCAGAATTGTCTCAGGTCCTTTTCCTCTAGGCTTCATTTATATCCTTCCTAGAAACTTTTGTTAATTTGATTAAGAAGGAACAGGTGTTCCTGCAGACTTTTTCTATACTTAGGCTTTCTCCATACTTTAGAGTATTTATTTTTCTGTTTGCCCTGTGGGCAGGCTGCAGAGTTCTCTAACCACTGAATTATTTAGCTGTAATCCTTAAACTCACTTTTCCAAACACATATAAAACAGGATGGCTTGTGCTGGTCACTATAAAAAAATGTAATTGGTCCACAGATGCTAAAAAACGAGAAGGTTGTTTTATTTTCACAAAATATGGAAAAAGCTAGAGCTAAAAGTTTATGAACTTCATACTCCAAATTCTCAATTTGGGGGAAGAATTCTAAACTTCAAATAAAAATTTTAACAGGATCTACCATACAGTTACAAATGCTATATGTCTATACGGTTTCAGTACAAATTTTCAGCCAAATTCAAATGATAATTGTTTGAAGAACTCAAGTGTTAATATTGAACCAAGTAGGTGGAAAATTACAAATCTGTGGAACATTTATTTGTACGTATATCAAAAACATCTGTGTATAAATATATAAAAATGTAAATATATCAAAAATATGTCAAAAAATATTATGCTTCTTCTGGGGCCAGACCAGTGGCATAGTGGTTAAGTTCGGCACTCTCCACTTCGGTGGCCCAGGTGCGAGGGTTCGGATCTCAGGCACAAACCTACACCACTCATCAAGCCGTGCTGTGGAGGCAGCCCACATACAAAATTAAGGAAGATGGGCACAGATGTTAGCTCATGGCCACTCTCCCTCAAGCAAAAAGAGGAAGACTTGCAACAGGTGTTAGCTCAGGGCCAATCTTCCTCACCAAAATATATATATATATATATATATATATATATATATATATATAATGCTACTTCTATAAATGATTTTATTCCTTTTTTAATTGAATGAACTAAACTTTTTTTTACCACTAGGAGAACATACATGACTTCATTGAGAAAAGAATATGTTCAAGGAAGGACAAATACTCTTAGTGATACATTTATCAGAAGAACCTATGTAAGATAATTGAAAAAACCCCCACATATGTAATATTTAATATTGATGATAAGGCCAAAAAACATATTTATGGTTATACATTATAAGCATTGAGAATTTTAATTCATCTTGGATTTAGAGCTATCTTTTTGATATCTGATAGAATATAAAAATCCAAAGACTATAATGAATATGTGACTTTTAAAGTCATTAGACTAACAATAGAGTTCTGAGTCCTGAGAGACAGTTTTAATTTTCTTAATTAAGGCAAAAAGTAAACTAAATCATATTGAAATGATCTAGCTGTTGAAAATTTGATAGAGAAGTAAGCATAAATGAAAAATGATCACAAATTTCCAGCTCCAGTATAACAATAAAGTAGCAAATTCAACATAGATTGAGCTAGATCATAGATTTTAAAGGACATTATAAAAATATAAATATGTATTTTTTTCAATTAGGCATTTGAGTTTTGCATCCTGTGATTGAAATACATTCTACCTTTCAATGAAAATAGGGCAATTTTTTGTGGTTATATATTTATTCTGTGGACAAAAGGACAAATTCTATGTAGGGAATCATGGTAGTCTTTTTATACTTAAAATGCTTATTTTCAATTAGCCTTGGTTCATTAAAAAAAAGCTTCCTTTTAAATTTTACCACTTTTGTTTTTCTTATGACTGATTTTTTAATTCAAATTAGTAAAACATACTATTTTGCTTTGTGGTTCAAGAGAAATCTTCAAAATGAGGAAATAATTTATATCATAGTGATTTAGACTGCTTTTAGATTCTGAACCCTACCACACTTATAGCTTACTGACACAACCAGCATGCTTTCCGCCCAAGAAGGCATCATAGTACTTTTTAGAAAGTTCTGTGACTCTTAAAAGTTCATTAGTCTTCAGCACCCCATGGGAAATAAAGAAAAAGAAAAGTAAAATTGATTGTGACTTTTGACAATTATTAGTTAGAAAAAGAAGGTAACAATTGCCAAAAAAATCACAAAAGTGAGCATGTTACCTGGCTATGACAAAGAGCACACAACTGACACCCAAGTAAGCCAGCAGAATATACATCCAGATATCAGGGGAGAGAGGATTCAGGAAGGAGAAGACGCCTGGGTTTGTACCATTGGGCTTGCGGTACAAAATACTTATTCCAAGTGTCATAAAGGGCTTGGAAAAGTCGATGACCTTCTCTCGAACGTAGGTAATAGCCAGTGGAGCAACTGCAAGGTCAGCTTTCTGTAGAGAGAAACATAAAAAAGGAAAAACAAAATTGGTCCTAAGTCACAAGAAAGAAATCAGTAACCAAATTAAACAGAACAAAGACTTTACACCTGAGAATTGTCTCCATAATGACTACATTAACAATTAAAGCATTCTTTGCTTTGAAGTGAAGCATCTCATTTACTCTGCTACTCACTTTTAGGTGCTTCTAGATTAGCAAAGCAGCATTTATTGCAAGTCGATATAGAAAGAAAAAACTATATGGGATGAAAAAAACTGAAGAAACTATTGTACATTCAGTACCTGAATTATTATGCTACTGAAACTTCTCATAATTACTTTTAATCTAAACTTTAAAAACCATGTAATATCAATCATGATTTTCTAAATACTTTGGTCACATTCTAAATAGTAGTAGTAATAATAATAATAATAATAATAATTACCTCAAGTTATTTAGCTGATAATCAAAAAACATTTGTTCTAGTTTTAAAACTAGAATATAGTTAAAAGATTACAGTCTTTAAATAGTTAACATTGTGAAAATCATATTCTAATGTGATTGTGTTTACTGCCCCTGAGTTTTGTTTTTATTCCTCTAATTTGTTTTACATTATTTAATGAAAATCCTTGCAGCCTTGCCTAAATCGAATTAGGAAATGAGTTTTTCAATTTTCACAAAGTTGCTAATTTTCCATGGTAGCTTAAATATGTCAAATTACTAATGCTTTCACTCATCATGTTATAACCATCTGTCAGGGACGAATTTAAGCTCTAATATATTGAAAGAAATAATTATTATATTTTAAAATAACAACAGCATCTATTCACATCTATGATGGGAAACTATATTTCTGCATTTCTTTTATTTTCATAAACATACTGAGCTTTCAGATAATATATAAGAAATGCTCATTGTAGAAAGCTACAGAAAAATGTATAAAAGAATGAAATTGGGCATCTGTTGTTTTTTTGCCTCAGAAATTGTTGGAGGACTTAAAAAAGAAACTTCTCAAAGAGGCTGAGTTTGTTGACGACATTATTCAGGGTATGTGTTTATGTGCATTTTTATGCTGGGGCTGTATGGGGAATAGGGAACATTCAGATGCTTGGATAGAGTATCTTTGAGAGTAGCAATGGAGAAAGAAAGACATTTCTCTACAAATTAGGAAGGTCTTCAGGGTCCTGGGGAGAGTATCATCATATTTCATATTCATAAATCAAGGAAAATATCAATTTAACAATAATAATTGCTAATGGTCCTTAAGCATTTGTTTTGCAACAGGCACTGTGCTAAGAACTTTACATGAATTATCACATTTAATCCTTACACAATCCTATTATTCCCATTTGCAGATAAGGAAACTGAAACCATGAGAAGTTATAAAACTTGCTCATTGTCACAGAACTAATTAAGCGTTGGAACCGGGATATAAACCTAAGCTATTGAAACCTATACCTAGAGCTAAGCAAGACATGCATCTCAGAAGCCAGAAACGGAATCATGGAGATGTTATTCATTCATTCATTCATCTATGAAAGAGTTTGTAGAGATGGAAAGGGAAATAGACAGAAGCAAGGCAGTCATTAATAGATTATACTCTCTGAGAATTTAGAAGGCTAGGTGTAGAGTTCAGGCAGATGGAGTATTTTCCACAGGAAGCAGACAGCATTTCCTCTAAGATAGAAGGGAAGGCAGTAAAGATGGTTTGAAAAAGTAAACAAGTTTTTTAGAGAAAAAAAGTGATAATTGAAGAAACAAAGATTCCAGGTAAAAAATGGACAATATGAAGTGGTGGTTTGCTCCTCTTTAAAACAAAAGTTAGGAAGTAATTCAAATAACATATATTAAAACAAAACCACTACATTATTCCAAAACAGTTGTTCTATAGGCATATATTAATAGAATTGACTAGACATACATCAAATTTCAAAATTTACTTAGCATTGCCTAAAATAAAATTTCTATTCCAAAAACAAAATGAAAAAAAGACAAAAAATTACATAGTAAAATACTCTCAATTATAAAAGAAATTAGTCATTTAAAACAAACGACGTAAACAGACACTTTAAAACATCATTGAAAAAATAAATGGATCAACAGACTGTGGTACATCCATATAACAGAACATTATTCAGCAATAAAAAGAAATGAGCTATCAAGCCATGAAAAGAAATGGAAGAACCTTAAACACATATTGCTAAGTGAAAGATGCCAGTCTGAAAAAGCTACAAATGTTATGATTCTAACTATGTGACATTTTGGAAAAGGGAAAACTATAGAGACAGTAAAAAGATCTGTGGTTGCCAAGGTCTCAGGGGTGTAGGGGAGTGAGGAACAGGTGGAGCACAGAACATTTTTAGGGCAGTGAAACTATTCTGTAAGAGACTGTAATGGTGAGTACATGACACATGCACTTATCAAAACCCATAAAACTGTACAATACAAAGAGTGAACCCTAATGTAAACTATGGACTTCAGGTAATAATAATGTATCAACAATGGTTCATCAATTGTTACAAATGTACTACACTAATGGAAGCCACTAACAATAAGGGAAACTGTGTGCGGAGAGGTAGGAGGCGAGAAGGTATATGGAAACTCTACTTTCTGCACAACTTTTCTATAAACCTAAAACTGCTCTAGAAAAGTCCATTGATTTTTTAAAAATAACAACGGGTTGTTTCAACCATATTCTCAGTTAGTAAGATTTAATGTTACATTGAATAATTAATTAGAACTTGGTTGTTACTATTAATAGTAAAACACACAGAACTTATCAAACGTCAATTGTCAAGATAATCAGTCCCTACCTGCTCACCAAATATATTTTTAAAATCCATTTAAACAATGAGACCTCAGGAGTATCTTGCAGCAGTAAGGATCAATATTTATACATAATAGCATTTTCTATGAATAAGATCTAACTTCATTTCAAGTCCCTTAATAATATAATAAGTTTGGAATCTAATCAACATGTTATATTAAAGTTGTTTATAAATAGATATAGTATTTTCCCATCAAGTACCATGTTATTAAAGACTGAGCAGTTGGAGAAAAGAGCCTGATGGTAAAATGGAATAATCCAAGAACTTTTTCACTCTGTAGGTAGAGGTTAATATGATTTAATGAAAATAGATTTACTAATTGATTTTTTATTTTAAAGAATAAAGTAATCTTGCGTTAGAAGAAGCCAGTGGTCAAAATTATTTTTAAAAATCGATATCAGCAAAAGAAAAATAAATAAGTAAATTGTTATGTGTCATATGAATGGTGCAAAGGAAAGGGAGAGGTCACTTCTACCTGATTCCGTCAGAGAAGGCTTTACCAAATAATTATACCTGTGTTGCAGCTTGAAGAAAGAGTCTGAGATGACAAAGGCCTGATTGGGAGGATAGCAGCAGCAGGAAAAAGAAATATCATAGTAGTAACAAGGATTAAATGTGTCCATTATGGGCCAAGACTGAGCTATATTTTTTGCCCATATCTATCCCATTAATCCTCACAAGAGCTCTATCAAATTTGTAGTGTGATTTCCTTTTTACAGATGAAAAAATCAGACTCGTGCAAGTTTAAGGCAAGTATGGCTCCAAAGATGTCTTAATCACACTCATTTCCCACTATTTTTCTGTAGAATCATTCAAATGCACCATAACCATTTCTTCTGCTGTGTTGTTTCTGTATTTCCCTGCCAAAATGATCTTCTTCCCTTTTCTCCACTATACAAATTCCATAAGACACATCTCTGGTTGTTTTGCTCCAACGTAGCCTTCCCTGAACGGTCTATACACGTTAATTTCTCCTAAGTGAAATTTGATAGCACTTATAAACTTAACTATGCAATTTAACATGTATTGCTATACTTCATGTTGTGTTATTTCTGATTTTTTGACATGTAAGTCAACCAAAATGATATGCAACATTTGGATGTACGTATTTTTGAAATTATATATTCCTATTCCTATTCCTACAAGATTATAAGCACTTTGAAATCTGCAGGCATTCCCTTCAATCAAGCACATAGCTCTGAATGGAGGGAATGGTAAAGTATCCCTCCCTGAAAATTTCACCAAGATGCCTAGGCAGCAGCTATTTTATTAATTTAATAAGTGTTAGTTTCATATTCTATCATCTATGTGAAACTCTTCCAAATTGTCTTATTCAGCCATATCATCATAATCAATTTAACATCCCTAGAGCATTGGACAAAATCTGACAGCAAGGAACTGCTTAGTAAATGTTTGCTGAATACAGTTTCAATTTAATTTACCAAAATTTTCAAAGAAAATCACTCAGAGAATTTTTAAATTAAACTTTTTTTCTGATCTTGCTCTAGAAATAAGATTTACTTGTACATTAACATAATTTCTAGTGAATTAATCATCTAGGGAGAACAGAATAATTCCCTTTATGGAGTTACATAGCTAATAGCAAACCTTTGATTAAAGTCTCATAGAACAATGGTAAAATTTATTGGTCTAATTTCTAATGACCAATACAAAAATCAGATAACAAAGCATATCTTCATGAATGGCACAATGACTCCAAATTTGATCGTGCTGAGAAAACTTTCTTTACAAAGTCCCACGAATCAGAGAACATAATAATACTGTTTTACAATACATGATCTGGTCGGTGAAACATGCATACTTCTGAAAGTTCTTGCAATTTAACAATGGAAAATCAGTTCTAAACATTGTTTTCTCTTTTACAATGCGAAAC
This sequence comes from Ceratotherium simum simum, assembly GCF_057802395.1. Taxonomy (NCBI): domain Eukaryota; kingdom Metazoa; phylum Chordata; class Mammalia; order Perissodactyla; family Rhinocerotidae; genus Ceratotherium; species Ceratotherium simum. The sequence continues at coordinate 25,218,439 of NC_141918.1, read as the reverse complement.
GTTCGGAAAAACAGTAAAATAACTAAAGTAGTAAATGCATATGAATAAGTTGGAAATATTTTAAGTGATTTAGCTAAGACATTTAAGTTAGTTAATTATGCATATTAATTTTAATGTCACTTATAAGTGATATCACACTTTCCTAAATTCTTCAAAATGCATAATGTGAACCAATGCTTTGCCTCTGTGTGCACTTGCAGGGAAACATGTTCCATCTTCTGTACACATGGTGTAATACCTCCACCACTATTTACCTAGTCATGCTGCCTGGACTCTTGCAGTGACCTCCTAATTGGTCTCCTGCTTCCATTCTTGCCCAACTAGAGTCTGTTCTTCATCCAAAGACCAGAAAGGTCTTTTTAAAAACACTTAACGAGATTATCACTTCTTGCTCAGATTCTTCCAATGACTTCTAGCACACATGGGATAAAACTTAATCACTATGAGAGATAGCCCCTGGCTACTTCATCAACATCGGTTCCAATTATCCTTCCAGTCTTAGTTGGCTCACGCTTGCTCCAACAACTCTAGCTGCCTTGCTAATCTTGATGTGTGTGCACACATTGAGGTCTCAAGGCCTTTATACTTGCTATTCCTTCTGCCTGGAAAGCTTGTCCCTCATACATCCATATGGTTTATTCTCTCACTTCATTCATGTGTCTATTCTGATGTCAGTCACTCAAAAGGATCTTTCCCGACCACTCATTCCATCACTCTTTATCACTTAATTTTCCTTATAAAATTTATCATGACCCGAAATTATGTCACTTACTGTCGTCCTCCTTCCAATAGAATGGCTGTCCTTTTTTGAGTAAGAAGTTTCTCTATTTTGTCAAATTCTCTATCTCCAGTGCCTAATACCGTGCCTGGCACAGAGTAGTCATTAAATAAATATTTTTAAATGAATTAGTAGATGTATAAAACTATCACTATTGCTAATTCTACCCCCATTACTCCCCTAAACTTCGTTACAGAAGAGAGTATTCTTGAGGTTTATCTTCTCATTGATTTTTCTCCCAAAGACCTCTTTTAGCTTGGCTGCTGTCTCATTTTTGTTTTAAGAACTACATAGTAATAAAGATAGGGATATTTAGGAAAAACACTCTTTTCCTTCGTCTCTCCCATCACCCCAACAACCTCAGTCCACTGCTACCGTTCAGGTCTCTATCTCTGGCAGCATGAAAGAGAGATGCTGGATCACGTGGTTAATATTCAGATCATATAAGAGGGGGAAGAAGAATGAAAAAATAACAGTAAGATTGTTCAATGTGCATGATTTCTATTTTGATATTACTGAAATAATAATAAATGATAAATGTTTCATATTTACTATCTCTGTGACAAACTGGGCTTTAATAAACAAGAAATCACCTCATACTATTATGTTAGTACTCACTAGGTTGTGTTTAAGAAAAAAAATTTGATGACATTAATGTTATGTTTCATATAAGTGAAAAACTAAACTTCAAACTTCTATAAATTGTATATATTATACACGGTACACAATCTAATATCTATTTTTAGGTTTACAAAAATAGATATTGCTTGCTTTTCACCAAGCCAAGTAGTAACCACATAGTACACAGTGACAAGTAAAGTAGGCAACTGAGATATAAAATATGGAGATTTCTTTCTCACTTGTAGGGACTGAATAGGGGCAATTAAGGAAGAATTAAACACAAACAGTAGTAGATTCAGCTGCCGCTTCAGCAGCTGTTACTTTATTAATGCTTAAGTAAGCCTGCTGATAATTTCAAATGATAGTGACAAAATCTACCAAACTTGCCATTAATGATAGAATTAAAAATGAAATTCTCAACTGGTAATTCTTCAGAAAAGCCATGGCTCCAAAATATTTCTAAACTTTGATTTGTTTTTTTAGGGGAAGGAGGGCTTTAATTGTTTTTGTTTTATACACCCCCCCCAGACGTGATTTTGTTGTGAACTCTCAATTGGATTGTTTATAAATATTAATATTCCTGTACTAGAATTGTCACAATAGCTTCCTCTCTTGTGCCAATATTTCCATGGGATTTATTTATGTAATGCCCTCATTGAGTTAGTTTAGCTGCCTAGAAAAAAATAAGTACATAGAAATTGAGGGTTTTTTCACATTGATAATTTCAAGTAAACTAAACTTCTTTTAAAAATAATTGGAAATCACGCATATCGATACTCTAAAATAGAATTTAGTATATTTGTTATTCATGAGCCAAGTACTGAATGATGGTATCTCACATATTCTGTTCTGGGTTTTGGGTATTACAGATCTCCTGATTTTAAAATAATTAATGTCTATTAAAATTATAGTATATGTGAAAACATGTTATTCTGCCAAAGACAATCATCTAAATATTAAAGATAGTCTATTACATTCTATAATTCTTACAGTTATATTTAAACATACCTAAAAACAAAACAAGGAAAAATCTATAACATTACTCAAACTTAATGTTATTATATTTATTTATGAAGCATAAAAGAATCTCTCTCTTAAGAAGACAAAGATGATGAATGACTTCTTTGAAACAAATTTATATGCAAAGTTTCAAAATAAAAAACTAGAAACAACTCAAAATATTTAAAATCTCAGGTTATTTCTTGAGCCTATAAAACATTTACACAATTTCTTGTTACTGATTTAAGCTATTATTTCACCTATATATTTTCTGCTAAACTTTTTTTCATTTCCCAGTTGAAATGCAATGGGAACACAACCAATGGACCAAGCAACAACTACTAGCACTAAGATAGATGACTACGAACCATAAGGAACCTTCTTAATGGAATCATGAACTTATAATTCTGCTCTGGTAAACTATTCTTCAGTGGATAGTAGATTAAGCATATTGGATTTCCAGAGTCTATTTTTAAAAAAGAGGTGAATTATAACAGTTGTAAATAATCAGTTATAAAATTTTATATTATGATCAGTTTATCTTAAAACTAGACATTAATTTGGAATAATTTTAGAATTAGTTTTATAATTAATTTATTTAGAATATTTGTCAGAATAACAAGCATTCCTTGACAAAGGATTATCAAAATTCAGCTATGCACCAGGCCTACGGGAAAGTAGAGGATACAAAGGTGTTTATGATAGAGTCATTTCTCAGGTGCTCACAGCGGTTTAGGGAAGATTAACATGGAAACAAATAATTGGAAAGGTCTAATAAGTACTTCAGCTGAAGTATGTATAAGATCCAGTTGTGCTACAATTTTACCGGCTTGCCGAACTGTTGCTGTAATGGGTTAATATAAAAAGATATTCATTATTAGAATTTACATTAATTCTGCAAAACCTGGAGTTGAAATGGGACCAACACACAAACAGTCAGTATTAAAGAAAGTGCAATGGACTCCAGAGGGAAAAGTGATAGGTATTATAACCCTTCTGAGAGCACCTAATTATCTACTTTTCATTACCGGATTGAAAAAAAATTATGCTGAGGAGTTTAAAAATAAAAGTGATCTTTAAAATAGTTCATTCTTCAACATGAGAGAAATAAGAAGAGTTGAATGGTTTACACTTGTAAGCTACATGAGGAAACTGCAAGGCGTTCCCATCTCAACCTCTTCTTGTTACTTTTCCAGCTAAAGTACAAACAAACATTAGATAATTTTCCTATACAGCCTCATTATTCTTACCCAAAGGCATTTGTTAGAGTCATTTAAATATTGTAGAGAATAAATTATAACAAGATCTTCAGCGTATCTTCCAACAGAACAAGGATAACTTTTTGCTATGATAGAATGTACTGTTTCCAAAACTTGCTTTATAAATAGATTTACATCATATGCTGAATTACTAAGCAAACATACCTTTGAACGGGCCAAATCTAATATAAATTTACTTAATTCCCTACATTCAAAATCTGTACTACATGCTTGTACTTAGCACAAATACAAAGTATGTATTAGTATATGTTAAATAGGTAAACCGTTGAAATAATATACACTGGGGGCTGGCCCGGTGGTGCAAGCGGTTAAGCTCATGAGCTTCTCTGCAGCGGCCTGGGGTTCGCTGGTTCGGATCCTGGGCACGCACCGACGCACCGCTTGTCAAGCCGTGCTGTGGCGGCATCCCATATAAAGTAAAGGAAGATGGGCATGGATGTTAGCCCAAGGCCAGTCTTCCTCAGCAAAAAAAAGAGGATGATTGGCAGATGTTAGCTCAGGGCCGATCTTCCTCACACACAAAAATAATAATAATATACACTGTAAGAAAGAACTTTGCATAATAAAAATATTTACATATATATATAAACAGCTAGCCATAATTAGTGTTGCAGGTGGATATCTTTACAATTAATTCTCTAACAAAAAATATTTTGTAGGGGCCGGCCCCGTGACTTAGCGGTTAAGTGCGCGCGCTCTGCTGCTGGCGGCCCCAGTTCGCATCCTGGGCAAGCACCGACGTACCACTACTCCGGCCATGCTGAGGCCGCGTCCCACATACAGCAACTAGAAGGATGTGCAACTATGACATACAACTATCTACTGGGGCTTTGGGGAAAAATAAATAAATAAATAAAATTATAAAAAAAAAAATATTTTGTAACATTTTCTCTGGTTCGCATAAGTAATAAAATTCCCTGAATCTGTACTATTTAATTAAGTTTTATAAAGCTTTAACTATAACTATTTATTTAATAATTTGTTAAAATTTTTGAGGTATGAGAGAACTTAAAATCCTGCCATCTATCTGAAATCATTTGTTCATTTATCTATTCAACAATTTATTATTGACAATTCACTAATTTATTCAACAAATATTTATTCTTGAGTGACTGCTCTGTAACAGGAGTTGTTCTAGATGTTCGTAGTACTGGCAAAGCCAATGAAGTGAAGAAGGCAGACACTAAGCATGAAACAACTAGAGGATATAATTTCAAGTGGTGAAGAGAGCTATGAAGGAAGATCAAGCAGGGTAAGGGATCAGAGTGTGACTAGGGAGAAAAGGAGGGCACAATTTTTAACAAAATGGACAGGGGAAACCTCTCCAAGGTCCTGACATTTGAGTCCAGACTTCAATCAAGTCAAGGATAAAGCCCTTGGGAGGGTCTGAGCAGAGTTCTGGCAGAGAGAACTGTGTGTTATAAAGGCTCTGGGGTGGAAACAAGCTGGGTATGCTGTAGGAGTCACAAACACATCTGTAACACTCCCCATCTCCTCCCACTTTAATCATCCTGCTGATCGTCTCCAGAAAACCCCACAGAAGTGTAGAAAAATCACATAAAAAGACACTCCAATTATAAACAAAAAGTGTCAGATTTAGAAGAAAAAATTTGTGTCATTGCAACTCTCATTTCACTTTCTCGTATGTTTTTTCCACTAAAACGAAATGATACTAGTTAGGTTTATTCTCTTATCTTTACCCTATAAATATGATCTCTATAAATTATTTTGTTCAAATTCAATTCCAAAAAAACTATTTAATTGTGCCTTAGAATTTGTTAAAATACTATATTACCTATTAAACATTTAAGAAAAACATCATGCCCATGATGTGGTAAATCAAAATTAATAAATAATAACAGAGAAAATAAAAGATTAAGTACATTGTCCACAGTATTTCTGAACCTGTGACATGATCTTGTTTCTACATCACCTATGTGATCACTTGCTTCTACAATAGTCTCCCACTGATAAAAAAGAACAACTTCATGGTTTTATGCAAATATTGCAGAGGAACAACAATTTCTTTCCAGCATATTTGATTTTTCTGATAGTTGAGGTATAATAATTGAGCAGAGACCACTTTCCCATGTTTGTTAAGAAAAATTGAAGCCATTCCCTTATTTGTTTATTGAGTTTAATAATATATCACCATATATTTAAGAATGCTTGAGTAACTTACAGGTAAATTTGAATGTGAAGCTTAAACAACAAACTCCTGCAAAACAGCAAACAAAAATCTTTCAACTGTGACAGTTGGGACAATGTTTAATAGTAGAAAACCATATGCAAATAATTAGAAAAAAGTCTGTAAGAAAAAGGTTAAAATTTTCCATCTATCATTTAATCCAAACTACCCCCCCTCCACTCTTTAATCCTTCCTTCATTTCTTCCTCTTTCCCTTCTTTCTTCTTCTCTAAAATCAGAGAGAAAGATTTTTTCTTATTTTTAAAAAGCCTATGCGATAAAATTAAATCTCTAATACCAGATGTAGAAGGAATTAAGACAGAGATCATAAGCAAATAACTTTTTCTATTGAATGAAAGTGGGCCACCTACTATTCTAGCCTGCAAGAGGCTTAAATCTATCTAGTTGCACACCTAGAATCTTTAAGAAATAATTCAAAGTTCAGAAATAGGCTAATACACAAAGGTGTTCCCTCGAGATCATCTATAATCCGGAACTGTAAGTAGCCTATATGCCTCAGAAGGGAATAGTTAATAAATCAGGGTATAACAAGAAAGAATTACTATGTTCTCTTAAGCAGTATTTTATGATATTTCCAATGAAATGGAGTGGACACTGGTAATGTGAGTGAACATAGAAACATATAATATTAAGCATGAATCAACTAAGTAAAAACATTGTAAGAGGGGGAACCGATAGATTAAATGGGTCTTGAGATATATCAATCAATCACAAATTAAAGAGCATTTTTAGATTCCAATTTAAACAAGTAAATTGTAATGAATAAGTAAATAAATACTATAAGACAATTAGAAAAATGTAAATAAATACTGTTAGTTGGATACTTGATGTCATTAAGAAATTTTCTGAGTGATAATGACATTGTGGCTACTTTTTAAAATTTTAGTCCCTCTCTTTTAGAGATAAATACTGAAATATATATACATAACATGATATAAAGTCTAGGATTTCCTTCAAAATAATACAAGTGGCAAGAAAGTTGGTGGGAGTAGATATGAAATGAGATTGGCAATGAGCTTATAATCTGTGAGGGTTGATGACGGGCACAAGGAACTTCACTTTACTTTTCTATTTGCACATTTGAAAAGTTCTCCAATATGACGTATAAGAAGTATAAAATCAACAACAGAAAGCAAAATGTTAGTAATGTTTGTCACTGGTTAGTAAAATTATGGTTTTTTATATTATTTCAAAATTTTATAATTTTTCTACTCTGAAAATATATTCTTTTTTATTCCAATAATGAAAAACAATATGTGTCACTTCATACATATATATATATCTCCTATATACATGCTACCTATGCATTAAATATATATATTCTACCTTGAAGATCTTCCCTAATCAAACAAAACATAATTATAAGCAATAAAGTAAATCCATAGAATTTTTGTGGTCATTATATTTAAGAATGTAAGGGTCAAGATACACACACAAAAAGTTTTATTTGACCTAAACTTACAGATTAACTTCAATACAAACACCAGTCTTTTCTGAAAATAAATTATTAAAACATGAAATGAGTAAATAGTTAAAAGACTGTTTTGCTTTGATTTTAACTCCGGAAAAGCAGCCAATATATTTTGTATTTTGAGGGTAAGGAAAAATAACCTTCCTTTGTACAAGCATTTTAACCTAAACAATTCAGATGGAGCCTCTGATATCAAATATTAAGTAAGGTGTTGCAGAAAACATTGCTATATTTTAAGGCTACCTTCATACTTTTTCATATGTGCATGTAGTTTTTCCACACTTAAGAAGGAGCAATAATCAATCACATTATCTTTCTGTAGATATAAAAACAAAAACTTGGAACAAAGACTAAATTATAAAAATGTTAAAAATCCATGATTTCAGAAGGTAATTACTATTCCTTCGCTGGTTTAAAAAGTTCGCATAAATATATCCCACAGTAAAGTAAAATAAGCTTCCATTTTCTCAAGCGTGAAATAATACGACAGGATCTATCAATCAGTATTTACTGGTAGACTAGGCAGAGTGGGGATGCAAAGACATTTAAACATGATCCCTCCCAGGGCTTATATAAGATTCCTTGAAGCAAGAAATACCCGGAGGAACTATAAGAACACAATGAATTGTATGAGGAAGAGCTCAATGGAGTGGTTAGGAGAAGATTCATGGTATACTTGAGACTTAGACTATGAGTGAGAAAGACCAATATAGCAGTTAATAAGCATAGATTCTGAATTCATTAGTGACCCAAAATTTCCAATCAGCAGCCACAATTTGTTTCCATAGTTGGTAGCCCAGAGAGGGGTATATTCAATCTGCCAGTTTGTAGCTTTCCAAAGGGCAGACCAAAGCCCAGGCCACTGACAGCAGCTCAAGTCACACGAGAATGGCCTTGAGTTCTGTCCACTAATAAGAATGATCACATCCAGTTTTGGTTCTGTATAGCTGGCGCTGAGTCTAGATAGCCACAGGAGCCCAATGGACACCATCACATTTCAGCTTGTCAGTGAACCAAGCCCAGGCATTTAGAAGAACTTCTATGAATCGAGGGCCCTATTGAGTCAGCAGCTTTATTTTAAGCTGTGGGGTGAAGGATAAAATTTCCCCCAAAGGGATAGCTACCTCTTTTCATGTAAAACCCAGATGTCATTGCTGCCTGGCTAGCTAAGTTCTTGAATATAGCATGTCCATTTGATAAGTGAAACTTTTTGGGTCTTTCCCATGTTGTTAGTTATTAAACTCCAAGGTGACCTACCTCAAAATGGGACTATCAGGCCATAGAGTCATAAGGTTTCTGTGGATCAGGCACTCAGTTTCAACAAGTGTCTAGCAGCAAGCTAATACCTGCTTCTTAAAAGGAGTGTACATGGTAGCCATGTCTAGAAGGTAATGAGTCCAGAACCTGAAGGAAAACTTCAGGTATAGTAGACCAGAAGGTAAAATCATCAATCACAGAGACTTATAGTTCAAAGGGGTCATTAGGGTCATGGGGTCCCAAAACTACTAGGACTTTTCTACATGTAACTTATTTTGATTGGGAGGATCCCCTCTGGGCCTTATGGGACGCCATCGATGAACTCCTTTTATACATATAGATATAGAAGCAACAACTACAGTACATTGAATTGGCCCAAATGCCCTTAACACAAGGTCATGTTAGATTCCTTTCCTTGACTGAAATTGATTAGCAGAATGTGTATGCCCTGAGCCCCCAGTAGTACTAAGTATGATGGTGACCTGGTCGCCTATATCCAACAAAGCCATACAAGTTCCTTACCTGACCAAAGTATATGATCAAGTATTTATGGCCTTTGGTTCCTCTTGGAAACAGGGAGACTTTGGCCCCATCTTTACTAATTTTTGTCCTTAAAGAAACTGAGATTGGGATAGAAGTGGTGAGAGGGATCAAGGAGAGTGGAGGCAGAGAACAGCTCCACACCAGTAAGCATGATGTATTTACTTTCAATTTTGAGCAGTGCAGTGGTTGTTTGCCAGTCACTCAAAGTTCCAATGCTTTGGCCCAGTCCAGTGTTCCATATTAGGTGGCCAGATCTTTAGTCTGAAACTATCTATTTCATCTTTGGAGCTCCATTAAATAAACAGCCACAGCCTGATTGCCTTTCAGCTGGAGCTGTGGGGCTTACTGCATCATTGTCATACTGTACCTCCTTCCACTTGCCCAAATCACCATTTGAACAGTATACAGTAGTCCCCTATTATCTGCAGTTCTGCTTTCCACAGTTTCAGATACCTGTAGTCAACTGCAGTCCAAAAATATTAAATGGAAAATTCCACAAATAAACAATTCATAAGTTTTAAATTGAGCACTGTTCTGAGTAGCATGATGAAATCTCACGCCATCCAGCTCTGTCCCGTCCAGGATGTGAATCGTCCCTTTGTCCAGTGTATCCACGCTATATACTACCCACTCATTAGTCACTTAATAGCCCTCTTAGTTATCAGATCAACTGTGGAGATATCGCAGTGCTGTGTTCAAGTAACCCTTATTTTACTTAATAATGGCCCCCAAGTGCAAGAATAATAATGCCGGCAATTCAGACATGCCAAAGAGAAGTCGTTAAGTGCTTCCTTTAAGTGAAAAGGTGAAAATTCTCCACTCAATAAGGGAAGAAAAAAAATCGTATGCTGAGGTTGCTAAGATCTACGGTAACTTTTATTACAGTATATTGTTATAATTGTTCTGTTTTATTATTAGTTATTGTTGTTAATCTCATACTGTGTCTAATTTATAAATTGAACTTTATCATAGGTATGTCTGTATAGGAAAAAACAGTATATACAGGGTTTGGTACTATCTGTGGTTTCAGGCATCCGCCGGAGGTCTTGAAGCTTATCCCCCAAGGGAATACTATACCTCAATAGTACCTCTTGCCGCTTAGGCTCTAAACATTCTTAACAGCAGGATAATAACAGTCCCTTAATCTGCTCCCTTGCCCACCACTTGGGTAAGAGTGTTAGCAACTAGATTCCAGGGATTGTACTCACATCCTCAAACCCAGCTCGTGGAGCCCTTGGTCTTAATCTTCCAGAAACCCATGTCTCTGTCCACATCCCATTCTCATCGCCAATTTGCAGAAGTTCTTAGATTCTGAATAGTTAAATTTCTTTTGCCAATTATATGCACTAGAAATTAGTCTATGGCTTCCCCTTTAGTGTTTTCTCTCTCCGTGTTTTTCACAGTGGAGCAGATTTATTTATTTTTTTTACCTCTCCTGTCTCTTACTCAGAGTACATTTTTGATTTAGTGATATATATTTTACCAGAATTCCAGCAAATCCTCAGCTATTATCTTTTAAAATATTACTTCTTTCCAATTCCTTCCGTTGTCTTTTTCTGGAACTCCTGCTAAATATATGGTGGCATCTCTCACCCTTTCCTCAATGTCTCTTAGCTTTTCTTTCATAAATTGTATTTTCTTGTCTTTCTGTGTTGTGTGTTGATTAAATTGATCAGTATTTTTTCCATTTAACTCACTCTCTCTCTGTGTTCAGTATACCTTGTTTACTGAGTTTTTTAATGATAATTTTTAAACTTTCATTATTTCATTATTTTTCACACTTCATTATTTTTTACTACGCAATTTATTTTCTTTTTTGTGGATTTTATAGAATTTTAAAAGATATTTTGTTTTTAGTTTTTATTTAAAGTCCTTGTCAGTTCTACAAAATGTATTTCATAAGGATAAAATTCATGTTCAATTGCATTGTTTCAGTATGAGACTGCATTTTTTGTTATACTTCTCTACTTCATTCCCTCTGTCTCTCATATATCCTAACAGGTCCCTTTCTAGTGGTTCCTTTATTCCTTTCACTCAGTGCTCTTTCCCTAGTCTTTCAGTCCACAGCTATGTTTTATAAGGGTGATTTGAGGCTCACATCCCCTGATGATATTGATGGTATTTTGTATCTAGTCCCAAAACAAATAGGTAGCTTGACAGAGTTCCTAGTTTCCTGCCTGATCTGTGCCTTTCTGTTCACATTGGTCCACAGCTCTCAAGTAAGCAAACGCCTCAGGCACCAGTATTTTCATGCTGATTTCTCAAGTAAGGAAGCCACACGCAAGGTCCTGGTTTCAAGCAGTCAGCCTGTCTTCAGACTTGGATTTTACATAGAGCATTTTTAATCCATGGATAATTCTAGACCAACATGCCCTACTTTTGGATCAGGGACCCTGAGGCCTATAGTTTTAGTCAGGCTTACTCTGCTTATTTTGCATGGATTTTTGTTATGCATATTAATCAAAGAGGAATCTGTCAAAGCTTGATGTTAACCACACCATCTTGACACGAAATAAGACAGTATTTTTTCAAAGTTTATTATAATATATGTTCTTTCTAGCAGCGATTAAAAGATAGTCAGAACAGGTAGCAAATAGAACTGAGAAGCAGTGACCTAAGAGAGGCAACTGGAAAACAAGGAGGATTTTATGGAAGCCAGTGGAAGAGTGCTTCAAGAACAGAGTAGTGAGTTGAGCAAATCACTTCTTACGGTCAAGTAAGATAAAGCCTGACAAATATCCACTGGATATAGCAACTTAGAGGCATTAATAAGAGTAATTTTTGATGACATGTTAGTTCAAAAATGATCAAGGGTGAGATGTGAGGCAATGGAGATAGCTAGTGCAGCCAACTGGAGAAAGGAATTTGCCTCTGAGGGGAAACTGGAATGAGTGGCAGGTGAAAGGGCTTTTTTTTTTTTTTTTTTTTTAATGAGAAATTATGGTCTTTTGAAAATGCAAATGGAAATGAATCAAGAGAAAAGGGCCTAGATGTCTAAAGTAGAGAAAGAAAGAAAGAGACATGGGTCTGAAAATCCCTGAATAGACAAGATGTGATGGAAAAGAAAGATGAAAAGAATACCCTTAAGCAGGAGAAGGGCCCATTTCTCCATTAAACCTTGAAGAGAGAAGGAAGGAACAGGTGGTAATGAAGCAGTGCTTGTCAATTTGATGGTGGAGGGTTGAGGTAGACATTCTCATCTAGTGGTCTACTTCTCTTAGATGCAGCAGACCAGCTTTTCTGCTGCACCTTAAAGAGGGACTGGTAGACGTGAGAAGTAGAAAGAAACATTTGAAAGCAGTGTTGCAGAATATAAGAGAGTGTGGTGACCAGATAAAGTTAGTAGGAGTTGTGACAGTGTTGACAGCGGATTTGGGATTACTATCTGTTTATAGTGGTTCCATTCTTCACAACAGGTTGATTTTCTGCATCTGAATTTATTCTTCTAAGTCAGGCACAGGGAAGAAGATAATGACATTAATACAGGGTTAAGTTTTGAAGAGGCAAATGCTATAAAACAACAGAGGAAAAATAAATTTGGTCCTAGAAGAGAACGGATGTAACAATAAACCACAGAAACTAAGCTGGATATGGAGAAATGGGAGGGGAAGAGAAAATTAATATACAGAAAACAGATAGATGATCAATCAACTCACGGGTTTGATAGGGTCAAAACAAGTGTAGTGGGGTCAAGTGAATTTATAAGCAAGAAGGAAAAGAATGTTGAATTTCTGAGTTATTGATCTAAGAGTTAGTAAACTTTGGGTCATGATAATGATTATGATGTAATTATAGGCATATATAATTATTATGTGGCTGAAAGGCCCCTATAAATGAACAACTCAAGAAGCTTAGAGTCCATGGTGATGGATGGGTCTTCTGTAAGTACACTGAATCTATCTAGAATCATGAAATCAACCATCTGAAAGTGAAAGGCTATGATCCAGGTGCTGAAGTCAACAGTAGATGAGTAATTGTGATTAAGAAGTGAGTAGAGGATAGCATAAAAGAGAAGGAATGGTATATCCAGAGACATGAGCCTCAAAAATGCACTGTTTTTCTGGAGCTTAGAGAATTTATAAACTGGAACCAGCAGTGGGGAGCATGGTTTTAGGACTATTCAGCTATATTCCAGTTTGTCTTTGTTGGGGCCCAGGACAGGCCGCCTCAAGATGTTCCACAACGGCATATCAAGTATTTTGAGCTTAAGTTACTTAAAAAGCAAAAATGGCTTTCTGATCCTCCTATCTCGGTTCCACCTGAAAGCAGGAAATAAATCTCCCACATGAAAGGTGCTCTCCCTGCATCCTCATCCCTAGAGCTGCAGGATTCAAGGTTGAGAAGCCTGTGTAAACAAACCTTGCTAATTACGTACCCCAAACCTAAATTTCTTTGTCCTGTCCTTGTGTAAAAGATATATATACTGCCTGCTTTGCTCACTCTCCAAGCATCATCTTTATGATTCTCCCATGTGCACGTAATTAAATTGGATTTCTCTCCTATTAATCTGGTCTTGTGTCAATTTTACTATTAGTCCAGCCACAAGAACACAAGAAGGGAAGAAAGGGGATTGTTCCTGCCCTGACATCCTTTTCTGAGCACATGGTAGATTACATTCCCTTCCTCCCTTGAAGTTGAGCACAATCGTATGATGTACTTTGGTCAATGGAATATAAGCAGAAGTGGTGCGCTTTCATTTCTGCAAAGAAACTTTTAAGTGACAGTGTCCAACTCACCCATGATCCCTCTCTTTTTCCTGGTGTGATAATCGGCAATACTCACATGGCAGTGGCTCCATCAGCTTGGGTTTTTGAGAGAGTAAACATGGAGCACAGCCCTCAGCTGTCCTTTGATCTATATGTAGTGGGAGTGAGAAACAGTCTCTGTAGGTATAAGCTACTAAGATATTTGAGCCTAGCCCATGCTGCCTAATCCAGGCAGCCAAGAAGATCTGACCCAGCCTCTTGAGGCAAGTGAGATGAGAGAGATAGAGCAGCCATCACTGACAGGGCTACAGAGAGAAAAATTTCAACAGGAAAGAGGCCAACAGGATAGGAAATAATCAAGGAAGAGAGTGGAAATGAAGGGAGATTATTAATGATGGAGGGGGTGGGGGTCCAGCGGGTATAATGAATGGCTCGCGAGAAAGGGAAAGAGTGGTGACTTGGATCAGAGAAAAGCCAACATAGTCCCGCACATTCTGAAAATAAAAATACAGGGAGAATTAAATAGACCAGATAGTCTTAAAATTTTTACAATGTCCAATAATAATAAATGTATGCAGTACATTTTCTTTAGATTAACTAAAGAATCATTTTCATGTTTAAAAAACACACTACTGGGGATACAAATTGCAATTTCTCATGGTTTTCCACTAAATTCTCAAACACATTGATATTTTACAAGAATGGGATCAGGTGTCTACCCTCTACTCTTCCTTCTCTCAAGTCTCACATGTATTAGGTTAAACAGAAAAAACTTGTCATTTGGGTGGCCCCATCCCTAGATTCCAGAGGGAATGCAGACTTTTCCTTATTTGTTTATTCTATTGATAATTTCAATGGGAAGTAAGGTGAGTGGAAGAGGCAGTGAGATGCCTTAGTTTATGTTTTCATTTATTGCAGATATTTTGCTATTATTTCTATCAGAAAAAAATACTAATGACAGCTAACACTTATTGAATGCTAATAATATACCTGTGATTATTCTAAACACTTCATAAGTTTTCTGTCACTTAATCTTTAGCATGAAGTGTATGCTTTCGTCAATGCCCTTTTTTATGTGAGAAAAGTGAGGCTCAGGGAACTTAGACAAGTTGCCCAAATCACACTTCTGATAAGGAATAGAGGGGGATTTGGAACACTGGCTGATTCCACAGTTATGCTACTGGTTATAATTTTAAAGCTTTCTGATACCAAAATACATTTGGTGGACTGATTTTCTTTCAACACAGAATGAAAATGTATTAAGGAATAATGAATTGAAAATAGATTTCATTGAGGATAGCAAATAAATCTGTGATCAAGTCTTCTCTAAATTATCCAAGTTCATATTGACATTTAAACATGAGGCATTGTCCTTGACAACACACTGAATCTTAATTCTTTCAAACAATACCTCTTTTTTATTCAGTTTTATTCTTTTGAAACCGTTTTTAGTATACGTATACACACATGTGGTTTGTATATGTTCATAGACATATATACACAGCATACATATCCATATATATACACACAGATTGTGCATATGTAAATATATATAAACATGTATGTGTGTGTGTACTTGTAACATCGTACCAATTACCTTAAAAAATTGTGAAACTCAAGTTTGTTTTTTAAGTGTACCAAGATTTATATAGATGCACCATGAGAGCACATCAGAACACCAGTATTATTTGTATGCATACTACATATTGTGTTTTAATTAGAAAATTCAACCTCCCCTGTTATGACAAACCATAACATAAATAATTTATGTAAAGAGATGTATGGGAATGAATCCATCTATGATAGCACATACACAGAAGGAACATCATTCACTTAGGGTCTTGGTATGACCTAAAAGTACTGACTGGCAACAAGATTCATCATAATTCAAAAAATTTTTTACACAAAGGTTGATTTGAAAACATAAGGACACCGGTTGTTTTGTTACTATGGCTATTCCTGGCAGTTCTCCAGGGATTACAACTGCACAACCTTACAAACAGCATAGAAATTGACTGTTTTAACAAAGGGTCTCAGCAGGGTAATGAGTGGTGCACATTAATTCTCACTGCGCATTGATGAGCTCTCTGTGAACTTTGCCAAGGTTTAAACAATGGTGACAGGACTCTGGCACTGGCAGAAAATCTGGGCCTTGACCAGTGCTTTAGGGATGAGGTTTGTTTGTTTGTTTGTTTGTTTTTGTTTTTGTAGGAAACCACATTTTAATCATTTAGACTGGTTATTGGTCCTAATTAGATCTGGAGTCTTAAGGAAGCTTGTGAAATATCAGAAAGGAATCTTTGCCACAACTGTCTTCTAAAGAAAGGATTTAGGGCCGGCCCCGTGGCTTGGTGGTTGAGTGAGCGCGCTCCACTGCTGGCGACCCGGGTTCGGATCCCGGGCGCGCACCGACGCGCTGCTTCTCCGGCCATGCTGAGGCCGCGTCCCACATACAGCAACTAGAAGGATGTGCAGCTATGACACACAACTATCTACTGGGGCTTTGGGGGGAAAAAATAAATAAATAAAATCTTTAAAGAAAGGATTTAGAGTTGCTCTTAGATTAATCTTTAAAGGTTATACATTCAAATCCCAAGGTAGGAAAAGCTTCTTTTTAATGGTATCATGAGTATGGAAAATGTATAGGTTGGACTTATGAAATTCTTGATATTTCATTTTGATCTACAAAAATGACAACTTTATGTTTCAACCTAAATATGACTATTTACATAATTCATTGATTTGCCTAAACATTTATTTTCTTAAATTTTGATTTCTCAAATACTGACTTCAGATTTTATGTGTGGCTCAAATTATGTTTTTATTTGTAATGTTGATCCCAAGGTGAGAGATTATACTACATTTTAAACCTTAATTAGCCTTTTGAAGCAAAGCAAATTGAACATAAAATATTTGTGTATGTGTATGTGTGTGTGCAGGCACACATGCATATTCTGCAACTGATTCATCACAATTGTGTTGACTGATAGATGTTGTTGACTAGTGAATAATAATTTAGGAGAAAGTGATTAGAAATCACATACATTGATTTAGATGCACTGCCTTCTTTTGTGATCTTGAATCTTGACTAATGTTTATAAAAAACAGTTTGCTGAACACATTTTTCTGATTCACAACTTTGATCATGTTAGATCAATCCCTCAAAGTCCATTCAGAGTGTCACCTTTCCACAAAGCCTTTCACATGCCTCCCATCTGTATCTATTCCCTCCCTGTTCTAGATTTACTCTCCATCCCTCATGTGCGCATCATGACACTTGATTCTTCAATCTGTTATGATAATTATATATTCATATCTAGTTTCTATATTATATTAAATATTCTAGAAAGAGGAGTCCAGGTCTAAGTCATCTTTGTGTCACTGGCAATGACTTGGCACAGAGCAATGCACAAAGCAGTTCCTCCAAGGAATATATGAAACAAATGTGTTTTGGGCTTCTTGCTTAAAATAGTTATTTATACAATGATATTAGCCACATTGCTCTATTTTTTATAATTCCCATGTTGTTGTTTAATAAATTAAATATTAAATTTTTAATCTCATGTCCTTCCATTTGGGGATTGGCGTCAGGAAAATGTCATTTCCCTGAAAATGAAATTGACAATACCAAAATCCAATATATAACGTGAGGGACTAGGTATTTGTAAAAACATCCCACCAGACACATTTCCAGAAGGATTAAATGATCAGAAAAGTACTTTTAATTCAGAACAACTAAAATGGAGAAAATATGAATCCAGAGATTTTGAGCTGATATTTGCCTTAAGAGCATTTGAAATCCTCTAATCCTCATAGGCTAGAGCTTGAAGTTTGATGGGCCAGAAGCCAAAACCATAAGATAGGCCTGGGTCCCCCGCAAAATGAATGATCAGATTGGAGACTTTTATATAAAGCCAACACACCCTACCACACCCACACTCAGTGGGTCAACTAGAATAAAGCCCGCCCACAGCAGCAGATGGGGAGACCCTCGCCTGACTTAGTCTTGGCCTTAACTAAACAGGAGTAAAAAGAAAAATGCCTGCTCTGAGAATTCTTACCCACTTTTCCACCTTCGTGTGGTGATGTCCAAAATAAAATTAAATACAAAATTTCTTTTAATGAGTTCTGTATCGGTTGTGTCAGTAAGCTACTGGCAGAAGCTAATATAAAATTTCTCTGAAGGAATTCACTTTAACAAAAGTCTCAAGCGTTTCAACACATGATGTTTCAAGGATTATGTGTTCTCTGACGTTAAATATCATAAAGTACCCAATAAAACAACTTACTGTGAGCTGGAGTCAGCAGAAATAATAAATTGCAGAATCAGACATTCAAGAATGCAGATATTAAAATTATCAACATATATAACATAAACATAAGTATGTATATTACATTCAAAGGAGTAAAAGAAGAAATGCAAAACACAAAGCATAAAAAAAACTATGAGAAATTACAAGTAAGATTTGTAAAGAAAAACCCAATATATTTTTTAAAAAATAAAAACTGCATTAGGATTAGAAGTTCAATGAATTAATTATACTACAGATTAGGAAAGCTAAAGTAAGACAGCAGACATATCAGAAGTGATTATATGGAATGCAGCTCAGACAAAAAGAGGTGGAAAAATAGAGTTTAAAAGACATGGAAGTTCCAAAATACATCTAATCAGCTTTCCAAAAGGAGGTAACATATATGAAGAGTAACAGCTGAAAATTTTCTAGAACTGATAGATGTGAATCCTTGTGTAGACTGTCAATGTAAACTAAGCAAGATAAGTAAATGGGAACTGAGATTCATCAGAATAAAGCTGAAAATAACAAAAACAGGAAGAAGATTCCATTTTAAAGCAGCCAGAGGGAAAAGACAAGAAAATATGATGGAATAACAATTATATAGCTAACTTCACATGAACAACAATGCAAGTCAGAAAAGAGTGGACCAATATGCTCCAAGTACTGAGAGAAAATAACTGTTAATTTAAAATTGTACATCAGCAAAACTATCTGTCAAGAACAAGAGTGAAATAAAGACATTTCCAATAAAAAAAAAATGGGAGGTGGTAAGAGAAAGAATTTACTACCAACAGTAAGGCTAAAGTATACTATTCTGGAAGAAAATATGATCCCACAGACGAAGGTCTGTGATAGAAGAAGGAATTGAGAATAAAGCAAATGGATGTGTTAAATGTGTTCAATCTAAACAAATATTGATTATATAAAATAATAGTATTAACAGCTTATTTGTGATATTAAATATAAATCAAGTTAGAACTAAATAATAGTAGATGTCAGCAAGTTGTTGATCAGTGTAAGTTTTCTAAGGTCCTTGCATTCTTTTGGAGAAAGAAAAAATATTGATTTGTTGATAGCTTGTTAAGTATGTTTGTTAAAATAGCCACTAAAATAATAAATAGAAATAAAGCTTATAACTTCATACTAAAAGAGGAAAAAAGGAATAAGTCCGAAGAAAACTCATTCAATCTGAAAGAAGTCAAGAAAAAAGAGAGAAGAAATAAGGAAGAAGATTTAGATCATAAAAATGAAACTGTTTTAAGAGAGATTACCAATGTTACTAACCTCTTATCAATCTAATCAAGAAAAGCAGTTGTTTCTTTCAAAAATGATAGCCCACTTAATTATACTGTAACATCCTTGAGATAAGATGTTTTCTCCAAGCAGATGTGTGATGGTCTGCCTAGCAAAATGAGAGAAAAAATAGTATGTGTGGCTTTTCATCCCCCAAGAAAAGATGCTCTGATTCTCTATGCCCTGCATCAGTACTTTGAACAAAATACCGCCAGAGTACAGGACAAGAAATCCGATTTCCTGGGCTTTGTTCTTTGTCTCTTCATCCACTGATTTCTAAGTTGGCTTCCATTTCCACCTATGGAATAGGAGTGAGAACACTGGGAAGCACTGATCCTTGTTACAGTCACATGAAAATTAATAGTCTGGCTTAAAATCAATCCTGTGTGTTTAGTTAGCTCAATAACTCCAAATAACTGCATAGTAAACACTGCAGATTTGCATAACTAAGGTCTGGACTCAAAATCAAGAGATCTTCACTATGGAATCATCGCCTTGTGTGGGTGGCTCTGTTGAGCAGTCTATGCCAGTTTTAACATGTTTAATTTAATTTTATCTTCAGTTCATGAAGCACAGCTCAGAATTCAGCTTATTATCAACATATGTTTAAAAACACTGACTTTTAAATTATTTAAATGCTGGTTGAAAATAGACTTAAAAGTTACCTAGTCTGTGTAATGGTTTGTGTAAAAAGCAGGTAAAATGTACGTGAGGAAGTTTGAAATAAATAAAAGATAACAGGAAATAAGCTGAAGAAGACAAAGCGAGAGATACCAGGTGAGGTAAATACATGACTATTTGGAGGGGATGGGAAGTGGGGAACAGGGTGAATCAATCAAGGGCCCATTGGAACCTATGAAAAAGGTGAGAGAGCCAAGTGTATCGTTACTGAGAAAATGTTTGTAGCATTTCAAGCACAAACCAAGGATACGATATTTTGTAGACATGAATTTCATATTCCTGGGTGATTGCAAGGTAAAGTATAAAATTATCACGAAAGCTTTAAGACAGATACGATGTTTTCAACTGGAGTTTGGATTGTGTTCACTGTACTACAGTTTCAGAGTGAAATATATATAATGCATTCTAGAAATGTTTCCATCCAAAAGGACTGTATTAAGGTGCTTAAAAGATAAACTCTCAGATGACCAGGATTGTTTTCTTAACATGCTGATGCTAAAATTATTACTTTTATGTTGAGGACCTTTTGATTATGGAGCACACAATGTTTCCATTTTGCTTCTGCCCTGAGGAGAAGCTAACTTTTGATAGTGTCATTTGCAGTCAAGTTTCATTTGATTTGTACAATTTTAATTGTGACAATTCTGACCTTTGTGTACCTATTATTTTTGGGAGATTTAAGGACAAAGCTACTTTGTCTAAGGGTCTTATTCCGGGTGTTTTCCATAACACATGAACTCCTATTATTTTGTCATATATTGTCTGATATATCTGACTATATCTGCTTATGAAACATTTGAAAATGACTTTCCTATGTGTCCACATTTGAGATGTTAAGTTTTTCCGAATGCCTTTACCTACTATTCCATAGCTATGACTCATTTCTCGACTTGAAAATTCTAACTCCTATTAAGTTCAACAATCTTCACTGATTTTACTTTTTACAGAAGGAATCTGTGATGATATCATAGCTATGGTTTAGAGTAACCACAGGTGTAATGTAAAGTTTATTGCACTCCCTAGTGTGGAGAGGAGAAGACGCTAGGTGGACAATTTATATCCATTAATTTATTCTACAGACATGTACTGACCATCTCCACCACGTGGGAGGCCCTGTGGCAGGTGTTGTGGGAGATATGAAGAAGAACATGAAATCATTCCTGCTTCAATCAAGACACTGACATCTCCATAGACGAGACAAGGCATGTACAGTAAAAGCTAGAATATAATGGTTGGAGAAATTCATTGGAGGCATAATCCTATCTATAAGTAGTTTTGTGAGTAGAGTTGGCCAAAATGGCATGCATGGAAAAAATAGGATTAATTTACTTAACAAACACTCATTAAGTATCTATTATGTGTCAGGCATGGTGCTGAGTCCTAGAGATATAGATTCTCCTAGAGTTTATAGTCTAACTGGGATAAAAGCCTGAAGGTGTATGCATTGAAAAATAGAAAGTGACATTAGAAAGAATATTTTTTAACCTACATTTTGCTTAAAAAATTAATCTACAGTGAACAAAGAGAGCTTAGTGTATTATAAGGTATCAAAATTAATCATTTCCATAAAGAAGAAAATACAAGGACATAAAAGATAGTTTTATATCACCTAATACTAAACTAAATATTGTCATTTACACAAGTAAATGAATTTGTACTTGAATAAATCCCACAGGCAATATCTCTGATCTTCCAATGATCCATGTTGGATAATGTTTAAAAAAAACTTGATCAGAAATATCATCATATTAAATATGTAAAAAAATAAACTCTGGTTCTGTGGCTGTATCTTTAGCAAACTGAATGTCCTGAAGGAGTCAGAAGACCTTAAATGTAATTAGAAATGATCAGAAAATTATATGGGTGAAGACACATGATTTTGACATAAAACAACAATGGTTAATGTTAGTATAATTACATATTACCAAACAAATGCATTCTCAATAGATTGTTCTTAATTAATAAAAATAAATCTATCAGAAAAAGAGAGGTAGAAACCTGTTTTACTTTATGTTAATTCTCTCTTTAAAAGTTTTCTGTTATAAACCAATGTCACCTCAATAAAAAAATAAATAAAAATAAATAATAAAATTAAAAAAAGTTTTCTGAATCAGATCAGAATTTATTCTAAGTTGAATTGTTTTTTCAAAATATTTAAATGAACCTGACCAAGTTGTAGTTCACTATTTTAGTCATGTATGATGTTATATAAAACAACATCCTTCAGGTAGAAATACATGCTAAAATTAAGCCAAGTGTAACACTAAAAATAGTATAATGGAAAAAGCATCTGTCACTTTCTTATAATTCGAGCTTAAAGACTTCCTTGATCGTTTTCCTCTCAGACAGAATTAGATATATATCCTTCAGGTTTCCCAAAATATCTTGAGAATATCTCTGCTATTTCATTACCTGAAGTATATACAAATTATTTGTGTCTCTCTCACCTAGGATTCATATTTATCTTTATATCTTCAGTGCCTAAAATTGTGACAGGCACAAAATGCTGGATTAATAATGCTGAATTATACTTCCATTTAGGGATATCATGAAGAATATCTTATTTTAGTAGTTGTATTATTTCCATTATTCAAATTTACTTTGAAAAGCAACTCCACTTAATTTCATATAATAGGAAAATCCAGTCATAGTTAACCAAGAAATGATATTTGTTCTATCAAAAAAATTCATGCTATAGTTTTCCTTTTTAAAACTTTTTAGTTTTTATTTAGGACTTTATTTTGTTTTTGTTTAATTTGTTTTATGTTTTAAATAAAATGTCACCTTAAAAAGAAGCCACTTTGTTTATATCTGTTTTCAGTTACATTTATTCTGCTTTTCTTGTAATAACAGATGTAAATCAGCATTTATTATTTAATAAAACACAGATGTTCCATATACCACAGATAAACAAATTTTCCAGCCTACTACTTCAACAGTGTCACTTTAAATTTACTCTCTAAATCAAATACAAACTTTTTATTATTGAACTCAAATAATTCTAGATTTTGGATCTGTTCATGTAGGCAATTTCTCCCAGGATATCCTTGCCCTTAATTTATATTTCTACTTTCATTTTATACAATATTTTATATATCAAGATAGTGGTTACATGTGGAGAGGGATGAGGGAAATGTAATTTTATCCTCTGTGGTAACTTGGAAAATTACTGAATTGAGAGATTTTTTGGTGAGTGAGGGATTGCAACATTATCTACAATGTTTTATAACTTTTATATTAAAAGAGAAACAAAGCAAAAGCAACAAATGTTAACAGTTGTCACTTTTAGGTCACAGGAAATTATAAATAAATTTGCACTTCCATATTTTATTTATTTTTCTTAAAATTAAAAAAGTAATAATGATATAATATTACTACTCTTTAATTTTTTGTTACTGAAAATAATAGAATGCTTCCACTAGAGTGCAAAATTGAGACAACGCTATCAAAATTCAAAGCTCTGGCGTAAGTCAATTCCCATTCGGTAGAAACTGTTTTCTGATTTAGCCTTTCCATTTTTGTGATAATACCTGGAGCCTTTTTAAGTTCCCTGAAAAACAAATATTTGATTTCCTCCCTAGTATATAATAAAAGAGCAATCAGGAGGCAAAAGCAAAGTATAGTGAGGTCCTCTAAGGTTCATTTATGAACCATAAAAGGCTTGATAGTGTTAAATACCAATTGCAATGCTAAGGCAGCATGCTGGGAAGCATTCATGCAGCTGGAAAACCATAGCATCATGGGTCGTCTTAAAAATAATGTAAAATAGGAGTGAATTAGATCCTAACAGACTTCCCACTTCACCATAGCTGCTTTATAAACTGAAACAGAATTTCTTCCTCGTTCTATTTTCTTTAAAAAACCTGTCAAATGATCAAGCTTTTGTTCATTTGCTTTCAAAATTTCAACAGAACTTGGAGACATAAAAAGGAGCCTCATTAAAAAGAATAAAAGCTTTTATTGACCAATATACTCTCTTACAAACCACAAATGGCTAACAATATTAAAACATGAGTCTTTTTAAGCACAAAGTTGTAAAGTTCTTTGGCATCTCTAAAAGAGCTAAGATTTAAATGATTTAAAAAGAAACATTTCTCATAGTCTACTGTACACAATTCTAATGAGGTATAGGGACTAAGAATATGACCTTAAAAATCTCTCATTTTTTAATTGTAATTATAAAAAATTGTCCTTTTTCTTTGATAACATTATATCACACATACAGTCAATTATTTGTTTCAAATATATTATAATCATGGTTCAACAGTAATCTGGTAAACTAGCTAATAGTGTTTAATAGCCAGAACAAAGCAACATGAAAGAAAACATTTGGTACCCCTTTGGATATATTAACAGTAACAGTAATAGTAATAATAATAATAACAATAACAATAATTACTTGTCTTGAGTGTTTCCTACTTGCCAGGCAACACACTAGGACCTGTCCAATGCATTCATGTCCTAAATTAGAGTCAGCTTCTCAAATATGATTTGAAAATTCCTTTAATAGCTCAGTCGTGGAACTGAATTCAGTTTCTGTAGTCGCACACCAGGTTAAACAGTGGTTTTTGGATTAGCGGTTAGTTTGTTTTTTTTAAATCTGTATCTGTGTACATGAGAGTATCCATTTGTGCCAGGAGATTTTCACACAGTAAGTCACGAGACCTACAGTGGAATCAGCATCGCTTTCCAACAACATTTAAATTGTTCTTTCTTCCTGTCACTGTCCTTCTCCCCTTCCCTGTGTCTCACCCATCTAGCCCCCATCTCTGCTTCCCATTGATGAGTTAGACTAAGTTACAAATGCCTACAGTGCTGCTCCACTCTCAGGTCTTAACATTTAATCCACACCATCATTCTATGGGACGAGTACCATTATTCCCATTGTACATATGAGAAAACTGAATTTAAGACAGAATAAATAACTTTCCCAAGGCTACACAGCATAAATAGATTGATCAATAGATAAATGATTGATAGATAGATAGATTGATAGATAGATAGACAGACAGACATTGCCCAAATTCCCAAATTTCCACAGTTAAGAAATAATTGTAGGGCCGGCCCTATGGCTTAGTGGTTATGTGTGCATGCTCCGCTACTGGCAGCCCAGGTTCGGATCCCGGGCGTGCATCCACGCACCGCTTCTCCTGCCATGCTGAGGCCGCATCCCACATACAGCAACTAGAAGGATGCGCAACTACGACATACAACTATCTACTGGGGCTTTGGGGAAAAAAAGGAGGAGGACTGGCAATAGATGTTAGCTCAGAGCCGGTCTTCCTCAGCAAAAAGAGGAGGATTAGCATGGATGTTAGCTCAGGGCTGATCTTCCTCACAAAAAAAAAAAAAAAAAAGAAATAATTGTAGATCTTCAGCTAGAGTACACAGTATTCCCTTACATATTTTATCAGCATTGTAACACTAGGTCAGAGAAGGCCCAGCAGATCACTGGCTGAAGAGCATGCTGAAATTTGCCTCCAGCTGGAGCTAATTCTTTGTGAAGGATGAAAGGACAAAGAATTTCAAGTAATAAAGAGTGTTGTGATTAAGCATGAAAAGTAGTTCTACAAGTGTTCAAAAAAGTGGCCTCTTTAAAGAAGTGACACGGTCAGGAAAAGCCTTGTGGAGCAGAGCCCCAACACAGAACCCTGGAGGTGGGCTTGATATAGGTGACAAGGTGAGAGAGCTTAAAGGACTTCATGAACCCCTAGGTGTCAAGGGACAGATAGAAATAAATTAAAGTCAGCATGAGTACTTGAAATTTTGTCCTGCAATCTTTCAGTATCTCTGCAATGCTTTGAGAGAGAAAGCTTTGAGAAGACATTGGTGATTAGAAAAGAATCTATTATGTATAGGTCAATTCCTAAAGAAGAGGCAGGAAATACACAATACACAATGAGGTGGCAAGAGTTGGAACTAGATTGGTGGATGCAAAACTGCAAGGTAGGGACGGATCTGAGGTCTATTTTTAACCTGAACATACAACAGACTTTGCATACTGCTTTATTAACTTATGTATGGATGTTTACAAGCATAAATCCTCCTGAAGTTTTCCACTGCCAAGGCAAACATCGCCAGAGATTTGAAAGTAATTTAACTGCCCTTGTCTCCTTTAAGCAGTCCCATAATAATATGTGTTGTTACCTTATTGCAGCTTAGGTATTTTCCCTCATGCTTATGAATAACTCTAGTTGGCTTTATGAATAACATACAACTGTTGTCTCATGAGCCCATAAATGAGTTATTAGCCATAAGGAATACACAACCCAAAGCTACAAGTAAAATTTATGCCCAACTTAATACGATGGTTGCATTAGCAAGTTTCTATGTACTCATCTCTGCTATGTCAGGTTCAATAGCTAAGCTTGCTTTTAAGAATGAAAAAAATTGATAAAATACTTCATAAAATATTATACAAAAAATTATGAGGCTTTAATATCAAGAGGAAAATATGTCACTATTTCTTTACTTAGTCCTTGAATAAATAGACACTTTCATTGGGGCCCTTGGAAGGCAACATAAGAATTAAAAGCATTTGGAAAATATGTAGCATATTTTCCAAGGAACATGGTGCTTGAGTTTAACAATTGTTGTTGAACATTTGTGTCATTCCTTCAATAAATATTCTTGAATGCTCAACACTTTCTGCAATTGTATTATTTGTGTCTCCTAGTTATTTTTAGTATATTTGAAGCAAATGAATACTACCGAGTATATACCACAATACAGAGGAGTATGGATGCAGTGAACTGATATGGCAAAATAGGGTCCTGATTTAGTTTTTAATCCGTTTGACGATTCACAAAAACTATCAACTTTTATAGCTACTCAACAAACTTCAAATAGAATGGCCCAGGTCACCAATCATCATAAAAACTCAAATGATTGTTAGCCTGATGGAAAGGTAAAATATTAAAAATATTAAAAAGAGGAGGTCATCTATATTAAGGAAAAACTTCATAGATTGCTCTTTTACATCCTCCGTAGCAGGACATATGCTATTAACATTTTATGAAATGTACCAAATAATGAGTTTCTGGGCAATTTTTCTTTAAAAACAAATGTATTTGAGGAGTGTTGGACTAAGTTTTTAAAGGATTTAAGCAAAGAAAATAAATCTCTTCACTTTCAGTCTTACATATAACTCAAATTTGACATAATACCAAACCATAAAATAAGTATAAGGAGGTCCCAAAACATTTTAATTTTTTCTCTAATCATTTCTTTGATTTAAAAAAAAAATTAAATAGTAATTAAAAAAAAAATGAGTGTCCCTGCTTTGCTGATATCCTAAACATCATTTTTCCCCTTTATCTTACCTATTGCTAATTGAACAGTGACTTGATTCTCTATTAATTGTTCCCTATGTTTAACTAATTCTAATATAAAACTCCTATTCACAAGACATAGGTCATTTAGGTAAGACAGCACTGAGATATCTGAACACCAAAGATTTCAATTAATAAACTTTACATTAAAACTTAACACTGATTTTACTAACTATGATTCAATTCAAAATTAATATCAATAGCAACTACAATCCCTACATCTTTCTCATTGTAATAGTGTCTAAATGTTTTATATTTTTGTCTCAACAAGAATACTCATAAACCCTATAGTAGAAAGAATAAGTAAGATGACACAAATTTTGAACTTATTAGTTATATCTCTATTTATTGATTATCTACCGTATGTCAGGCACTGCATCAGGAAATTTATATATATCATCCTTGATTATTAATATATTATTATTTCTATTTTATTTTTGAGAAAACTAAGGCTCAAAGAGTTTAAGGCAATGTGCCCAAAGCATAAAACTACGTAGTAGAAGAATTAAGATTTGAACCCACCTCTGCCTTACCAAGGACTTACAAGCACATCATGTTTTGCAGTTCTGCTGTGGAGATGATGGGGGAGGAAGGTGTTTTCAGAGGGGAAGACGTGGCATTTTTCAAGGACTAGCAATGCCTTGGGGAGCCACTTTCTCCTAATGTCTTTCTGAGGTTGTATCTTCGTATTACACCACCAAGAACCATCCCTAGTGAGATCATACAAATTTGAGAGGTCATACCAAACCCTATACCTTGAGGGTCCTCTCAAGAAGCAAGGATGGAGAAGAAGAAGGTGGTAAAACCAGCTGCTACTAAAATAACAAAGACTTGCAACTGTAAGGGCAAATACAAATTAAAAATAAGAGACTCAGTTCTCCCTGTTGAAAATAAGGGAAGAGACTCCTTCCTCTTTTCTTAGAACATTTATTTTAGAAAACATAATTGTCTTTTCTCTCTCTCTCTGAAATGTACATAAATCTTTAAAAAATTATTAAGCCTCTTGACAGTTTTCCCACCTAGGAATGCCTGTCTCAAGGGCCCAGGAAGTATCTCTGTGAAATGGAATGACCAAGGAAGATAGCACTCCACCTCCAAGTTTCTGTGGGAGGGCAGAAGCTTAACTTTGGTAGATGGGTGCCTAAAACCTACCTCTTGTCATAAAGATATAAGAATTTCACTTTTCCATTGGATAAAGCCAATTAGCTAACACAGATAGTCACCCTAATTACCAAATGAATGTAGTATGAACCATGTTTAATAAATGGTGCTTTCAAGTCTTCTTGAAGACTAGTTATTGTTTATCTTGAGAACATATATGTAATGGGTTGTGTCAGCTTGGCTCTATATAAAAAAGGATAATTTCTTTCTGTCTTTGCAATCTCTTAGCAAATTGACTATAGTGTGCATCACATTCTGTTTAATGCTTATTCAATAATAAAATGATTTCTTTTTCTTCTACCTTAGTGGAGAGGTTTTCTGGGTTGGGAGGAGATTTTGTTTTTAATTATATTTCCCCATCACAGCACTTGCATAAATATAGTCTCTTGATGGTTATTTCCCTTCTACTAAACCTAGTAAAACCTAGAAAATCTAGAAAATGGTCTGGAATAGCTGGTATAAAATAAATATTAGTTACCTCTGCACCCAAGTCCACATAAAAATTATAAGTGGCATAATTCAGATGGTGCTGACTCTATCCCACAGTTCCAATTGTGGACACATGACCCAGGCCTGGTCATTTCAACTACCACCTTCCCAAACCCAGCCTTATGGATTAGTTCACAGAGGGGCACGTGGTCCACGCTGATCCAGTTGACACTCCTCCCACCCCACCCCTAGCACCCGCCATGGATTTTGTTGAGAGTTGAGCAAAAGGAGACTTCTACCTCTTTCAAAAGGAGGACTCTAAAAGTGAGGTAAACCTAGAGCAGAGTTTCTCAACTTCAACCCTATTGACGTTGGGCCAAATAATTCTTTGTTGTGAGGAGCTATCTCATGCCTTGTTTAGAGGCTAGCATCTCTAGCCTCTACTCCTAGATGGCAGTAGTAGCATCTCCCCCTCTTCCTTAAATTGTGACAATAAAAACGTCTCCCAACACTGTCAAAATTGTCTTGAGGACAAAATTGTTCCTAGTTGAGAACCACTGGCCTAGAGCCAATATGGACCACTTTTGTCACCAGGTGGAAAGAAATTGCTTAAGAATGAAATCTACAGAGAAGAGAGTAAAGCCAAGAGATAACAAGGCAGTGAGGAGCCATGTATTAATGGCATATTTTAAGACCCTGGATCCAACTGTACTTGAAGTGAAAACTACTACTGGACGTTTTTAGTAACGTTTTTAGTAACGGGGTTTTTAAAAAAATATATATTTGTGAAGGCTATTTTTAGCCATGTTTCTTACACTTGCAACTGAAATAGTCCTGTTTGATATTATAACTACTGTATAACTTACATTCAAGTAAGTAGGACAGATTTTTAAGCCGGTAACTAAAATAAAGTGTGATAGGTATTATACAAGAAGAATAGTGTAGAAATCGTAGCAGGTGGGCTTCCTGGGGTGGGGTGGGAAGCCTCATTGGGGAAGTGTTTCTGAAGCTAAGTAGAAGTAATTCAGTGATGTGAGCTGGGTGGGAGTTGAGGAGAGTGCAGCAGACAGAGAACTAGCCTGGAGGCAAAGGAGAACAAGATTGATAAAAATCCACACGGGTACGGCTGGAGAGAGCAGAATAGATGAAAATATAGAAAAGGTGTGCCAGTTAGGGTCTCAACAGAAAACAGATGGCACACTCAAATGATGATAACTGAGCAGTATATATTTATAGAGGGACTAATTGATTCTCAAACTTTGGGGAACATCAGAATCACCAGTAGGGCTTGTTAAAACAGAGATTTCCAGGATCTATCCCAGAGTTTCAGACCCAGTTGGTCTAGAGTAGGGCCTGAAAATTTGCATTTCTAACAAGTTTAAAAGGGATACTGACTGCAGGTCTGTGGAACACACATTGAGAATCACTGGTGTAGGGAAATTTTAAGGGATGGTGCAGCAAGCTAAGGATACTAGCAGCTAAGCTGCAACCGCTCCAAAGGTCCAAAGAAACAAAGCTATGTAGAGTGTAAATCGGAACTGAGAACAGGAGATTTGTGTAGAGCAGACATCATTATGAGAAACTGTGACATTCAATGTAGGGACACAAATCAGCCCAAGGCAACATCTCACAGATCCAGGAGGAAAATAAATATCCTGCCCTCACTCTCCTCCCTCCCTTGGATCTCTGGCTGGGGAGCCTTGTTGATTTACTCCATATAGGACAAACTCCCAACACAGAAAGAAGACTTCCATAAGAGATAAACAATAACCAAATGTGGAAGGGCTTGTAAATATATAGTTGATCCTATATCCTTAGGACAATGGAAACTCCTGAAAGATTTTATGCAAAAGAAGGGTATGATCAGATTTTTCTGTCTGAAACTAGACCTTAGCTGAACAATATATATAGATAATGGATTAGAAGGGAAAGATCCTCATGTTGGAATATTATTCCAGGCGACAGTGGAGATGGAGAGAAGTGCACAGCTTTCAGAATTACTTAAGAAACACACTCAATAAATAATTCAAAAATGATGAGTAAATTTTTGGCTTGGGAAATCTATTGAATTCTTGTGTCATGTACTGATATAGGAAACTCTTCAGAAGGAATAGGTTTAGGAAAGATAAATAATAAATTGAGTCTGAAACATGCTGCCTTTGAGGTGCTTATGAGGCATTTAAGGGGAAAACGTACCAGAGGTAGTTAGACATATGTGTCTAAGGCTCAGGGTTGAAGATGTAGAATGGTAAAATTTCAGTATGAGAATGATAATCAAGCTATGAGAGAGGGTAATCTTTCTAAGGAAAGTAAGGAGAGGGAGAAGTTCAGGGTGTTGATCTGATTATCAGTAAATTACTACTTAACACTGAAATTAACATATTCATGAACATGCAAACTAAGTTGAAGTAGTACAGAGAAAAATACTTTGAATATAATCATCATTCTAGTTTAATACGACTCATGCTAAACATTAAAAACCAAGGCCAGGCCAACAATATGAAACATGAGGAAGGCATCAAGAGCATAGCGGGATAGGACAGCACTCCAGTAAGAGAAAATAAAAGGTGAATTGACAGGGATGGCACCAAGATGAATAAAATGATTAAATAACTTGAAGACGTCATCAGTGGTTTCAGCTCAATACCAAAAATATTTTTTTGAGAAATTAATATCAAATTATAATACTCCCTTACTATTCTTTCATTTGGTGTGCCATCATCT
Source organism: Ceratotherium simum simum (assembly GCF_057802395.1). NCBI lineage: Eukaryota > Metazoa > Chordata > Mammalia > Perissodactyla > Rhinocerotidae > Ceratotherium > Ceratotherium simum. Next base: position 25,186,662 of record NC_141918.1, on the reverse strand, counting down.
TTTATGCCATAGCTCTAAATCATTATTCCTAACCTTCATTTTCTACTCTATAATTTCCTTGAAGAAATATATAGATAGCAAATCAAAAAGGAACCTAAAACTTTTAACCAATTTTGAATCCCAAAAAACTTAATTAAAAGAGCATTAATTAAGAACATATGGCAAATATACACATAAAGGTACTGGTGATCTAAAATTCTTGTGTTCTGATTAAAATAAAAGCCTAACATAAGCTACTTATCCAAAGGTTCTACAGTGAATATCCATTGTATTGGTCTGTGTAGCATCCATTCCACTGTCTTCAGGTATAAACACCCTGATTTTCCTTTGGAAACCCACAATTCCCCTACTCTAAATCTATGTGGTTTTAAAGGAGCTGACCTCACCTCCTAGTTTCTTGAGTGAGTATATGCCCCAGGATATCCAAAGAGAACACCACTTCCCTCTGAGTAGGATAATTGGTTCAGGATTTATTTTATGACCTAGGTCAGGCCAATGAAACCAAATTTGGGGTCTTTTGATGAAATTATAGAGTACAGGTGCTATGTTTCTACCTGGATGGTTAATCTAGAACTGCTAGTGGCAATTGTTCTTGCCACCTATTGGGAGCCACATATCCAAGAGTAAAACAGACACAGGGAAGCAAAGACTAAATTGAGGCCAAAAATCAGAGAAAGTAAATCTTGATACTCTAAATCCAGCCACACTACCTCTGGATCTCACAAATTTGTCTACCAATAAATTACAATTTTTGCTTAAAGAAGCTTGAGTTAAGTTTCTGATAGTTACTGCTATATTAATAGAAACTAACATAAAGTTTAAGGTTTTATATTTGATTCTAAATCATATGTATCTTCCAATATTTTCATCATTTTCTGAAGGATTTTACAAAGTTAAAATATAAAGGTCTCATTTAAGCAGAATTTTTGAGAAATAATTAATCAAGTCTAAAACTTTAGGAAAGTATTGAGTACATTCCAAATCATTAAAAGAAATATGTTGAAGATTTAAAGAAAAAGGAATTTAAAAAATAATAGTTTGTGTTGTTATGCTGCATCTAACCAAAGCCTGATATTTCTTTCTTGACAGATAGATAGATAGATAGAGAGATAGATAGCCAGATAGATAGATAGATAGATAGATAGATAGATAGATAGATAGATAGATAATCCCTTATTTCCTTCTTCTTAATAATGAACTTTGTAATTAATAGCAATAAAGTATTTTCAAAATGCTTTGAAAATTGCCCATATTTGCTACTTGCATAGGTAAGAATTTTTATTTAGGGTACAGTTCACAATGTTTTTTAAAAGAAAATTATTTTCATTATTTTGCAGAATTCTTAGCAATAATTATATGCACTAATAATATGGAAAATGCCAAAATAAACTTAAATGTTACAAAAAATAAAGTCAAATATGTTGTTATAATATTTAAAAGATAAGAGTTTATTTCAAAGAGATGAATTAATTATCACAATCAACTGAGAAATTATGAGATAATGTTTTCCTGGCCAAAAGGGAATGCGTGGCTTATTCGATTAGAAAAATAAAATAAAATTTCTATCTTCCTACTTCAATATGCTTACTATTCTTGTTTTTTTTTTTATATAGTATCTTATTCTACGCTTTTTACATATAGATCTCTCTCATCTCTAAAGATAAATTTCCTATCCGAGTAAAGAAAATTTTTATAATGAAATTTAGAGTTTGCATCATCCATTCCCTCTATTGATTAGAAGGTTAGCATTACAAAAGTGAATAAGACATTCATTGCTGGGAAACTACATTCTAATTTACAGATTAAAACTAAATATTTCAAGGTATTAAATCACTTGTATACTAGTTAATTTAACACAGACATCCCTCCCTAATAGAACTATACTTCCCTCTTAGATTCTTTGTATTTAATAACAAAAATAATATATACTTTGAATAAAATTATTGAAGGAGATACATACTTGAAATATATTATTGCTCTTTGACATTATTAATCCCTGACCATAAAAAAAAAAAAAGGAAATCTTTTAGCAATCTACCAAATGTAATAAATAATGAGAAGAGGGACTTACATGATCAATTAGTTCACGGACCATTCCATTCCATTGTCCATTGGCATCATCCTGGGCTCCATATTTCCCATCCTCCACAAGTCTAATTTCGTATGTAAAACCAAGGATTGTAGACAGCTCTCTGAGGAGGTCAATGCAATAGCCCTCAAATCGATCGTTCCCATAGAGGGGTTTGTCAGACTTCTTAAACAGGACATAGGGTTCTTCCTGGAAACAGTGAACATGAAGGTAGGAGGTATTAGTTAATCATGAAACTTACTATCAGAATTATGCCTTCCTTAGAAGATAGAAAAACTCACATCAATTTAGGACAACAATCAATTTTATTTTCTTCTAATTGTAATTAGCATAGTTTGAAATACTAAGAAGGCAGATTACTTCAGGAATATTTGTGCCTCACAAGAGAATATGTATAATACATATAATAAATAATATGTAATGTGATATTCACTATATAATGTATAATACATAAGATATAATTTCACCATGATTACAATACCCTAATTTAAATTATATCATTTAATCAATATCTAGTGTGCTGTTTCAGTGGGATCTATTGATGAAAGAATGAAAAAAATCATTACCTAATTGCCACCATGTGCTAAGAACTGGAGTAGGGGCTTTTATGTATGTTATCACATTTTGTCCTAACAACCATGAAAATTACAATTGCTATATTTAATTACAGGAGAAAAAGCAGTACCTTACTCTAGAATATAGAAAAAGAAACTAACACTTATGAAGTGCTTATGCATTCATCCAACAACATTTTATGGAGCACCTACTATGAGCCAGCCCTTCTCTATATAAAAGAGAAATCCCAAGTCATGAAGTTCGTGATATAGAGGAGGAAACCAATAATAAATGTCTAAACAAATAGAACACATAACTTCAGATGCTGATAAATGGTATAAAAACATAAAATAGGGCAATAGGATACAGAGCAACCACAAGGTATTGGCAAGAAAAGAGAAAAGTAAGACAAAATTGAGTAATATGTCTGGAAGTCTTCTCTGAGGAGAAGAGCGATGAGGTAGAACGTAAAAGATGAGAAGGAATCTAGCCATTTGAAAATCGGAAAGAAGAGCATTTCAGGCCAAGGACACAACAAGTAAAAAGCCCTGAGACCAAAATGCCACTGGAGTGTTCCAGGAAGAGGACAACAGCCATCAACGTGACTGAAGGGACATCCAGTAAGTGAGGGAATTAGTTGAACAAAGTGATAATGAAGAGAAAGTGAGGAGCCAAATTCTGTAAGCCTCTGCAAAGTAGTCCCTATTAAAAATTTGCATGTTTAACTAAGTGCTAAGAGAATCCATGCATTAGTATATTTTATTAGGGGCAGCTAGAACATGGTACAGAGGACTGTGCTGTAAATAAGCCAGGGTGCGATTGGCTCTACTATTTACTATTTGACCATGGGCAAAACCTCTGGAAGCTGCTCTCTTAGAGAAAGACATTACAAAGCAAAAAAGCTTAGGAAGCTGCCATTCCAGCCTATCTAGGAATGCAATCATCCTCTTTCCAACCCCTGGAGAACAACAGTCATTCCACAAGGGTCATCATACCGAAAGGAGTTTTGGACATGAGAGTACAGTTGTGCACTGTATAACGACATTTTGGTCAATTATAGACTGCATGTACAATGGTGGTCCCATATAGCCTAGGTATATAGTAGGCTACACCATCTAGGTTTGTGTAAGTACGCTCTACGATGTTCACACAATGATGAAATCGCCTAACAACACATTTCTCAGAATGTATCCCTGTCGTTAAGCCATGCATGACTATAATGTGTCAGCTTGCCCATACTCATCTCAGAAACAAGACTAAGTCCATCTTTCTTCCCATCCCTGTTGACCTGGCTTATCTCTCTACTGTTTCATGCATACTCCAGCCTGACCATTTCCCTTTTCTTTTGCTGCTCCACTGTGCTAAAGAAGTCCTGCTCAGAGATCAGCACATTGTTCCACATCTTCATCTAATTTTTGGAATGCCCCTTTCACCTCTCAGCTTTACTGGACTATACCCTGAAGACACTGCTTTTCTTTCAGCCCTCTTTCCTAGAGACTACCTTCAACGTCACTCCCACATCTCTCAAACATAAAGACACATTTGGTGTCTTCCCTGACTCTCACTGCACCCCCAGACCATTTCTTCCCCTGCTTTGTGTGATAACCTCTGCTCCTCTGAGGCTCAAGCCCCCCTACTATACCAGGTTCTCTGTATAATTGCTGTCACTCAATGAAATCTGAATCAGAAGATTTACTAAGTGGGAAGGGAAGTCTTTACTTTTCAAATTTTTAGCTACTGGATGACAATTTTGCTCTCTTTTCCAACTCTTTTTTTTTTTCTTATTTTCAAACTAAATTTAATTCATTTTATTAATATTACTGTAAAGCTTCTTTTTTTGTCTTGCAAATTTTTTTATTGAGGTAACATTGGTTTATAACATTAAAAAATAAACAAATGGGACTACATCAAACTAAAAAGCTTCTGCACAGCAAAGGAAACCATCAATAAAATGAAAAGACAACCTAACAACTGGGAGAAGATATTGCAAACCACAAATCTGGTAAGAGATTAATATCCAAAATATATAAAGAATTCATACATCTCAACAACAAAGAAACTAACAACCCAATTAAAAAATGGGCAAAAGCTCTGAACAGACATGTTTCCAAAGAAGATATTCAGATGGCCAACAGGCACATGAAAAGATGTTCAACATCACTAATTATTAGGAAAATGCAAATCAAAACTACAATGAGATATCACCTCTCACCTGTCAGAATGGCTATAATTAACAAGACAAGAAATAAGTGTTAGAGAGGATGTGGAAAATAGGGAACTCTCATATACTGCTGGTGGGAATGTAAACTGGTGCAGCCACTATGGAAAACAGTATGGAGACGCCTTGAAAAATTAAGAATAGAACTACCATATGATCCCAACTATTCCACTGCTAGGTATTTACCCAAAGAACATGAATGCATAAATATATATGCACCCCTATGTTCATTTCAGTATTATTCACAATAGCCAAGACTTGGAAACAACCTAAGTGTCTATCAAGGGACGAATGGATAAAGACGATGTGGTATATATTCACAACGGAATACTACTCAGCTATAAAAAAAGATGAAATCTTGCCATTTGTGACAACATGGATGGACCTTGAGGGTATTATGCTAAGCGAAATAATTCAGAGAGAACAAGTCAAATACTGTATGATCTCACTCATAAGTATAAGATAAAAACAACAACAACAAACAAACACATAGATACAGAGATTAGATTGGTGGTTACACGGAGGGAGGAGGGCAAGAGAGGTGACAGGACACGTGTACAGTGATGGATGGTAATCAGTCTTTGGGTGGTGAACATGATGTAGTCTACACAGAAATTGAAATATAATGATGTACATCTTTTCCAACTCTTATTGACATTCTCTATGTATTCAAAATCCTCCTAGATAAAACATCCAACATGGCTGATCTCAATCCTTTTACCTCCTAATTGCCAAATCTCTCCCCTCACTGGAATTTAGCCGCACTCTCCCATAATCACAACTGCACTCTGTATTTGTCACAAAATGATCCACCTCTGCATTAGGATTACTAACAGCCCATTCATCCAGCTCATTGTTTAATCACACCCATGCCTGCAATTCTTCAGTCCCATAAAGACCTCTAATCCAGTTACCCCCACACTTTTCCACTATCCATCAACCCTCTCCTGTCCTCACTTTAATGTCTGGCCTAGATCCCATGGTCCACTAGTACAATGTCTATGCTATAGGCATTCTCAAGTCCTTCACCCCTCTTCCAATGGGGTACTTGGCCTTACAAAAACGATGCCTTATGTGACTTTTTGTCTTTTCCATGCCTACTCCTGAAGTGGAATCTTGCTACCTGTTTACACTTAAAATTAACACCCTCAAATGTTTTATGGTAGGATCTATGTCAACTCTATGAGATGAACATTTCATCTATTTTTCTTCCTACTCTAACTCCTGGTTGATTACCTCAGTAAGAAAATAAAAGCAACCACATGTGATGCCTTTACCTTCCCACCACAAAATGCACCAAACCTACTTATCTGTACTCATTTTCTCTTCCCTTTGTCTACTGCTATGGAGGATCTGGCACTCTGCTTGCTGGACCAATCCCTACACTTATGTTCTGGTTATTGTATTAGTCATGGTCAGTGGAAAACAGGATGCCACTTTGAGCAGAGTAGCGATCCTCAGTTGAGAAATACAGCCAGTCTAAGGCAACCACAAGAGGGGTCCACGGGGATAGGAACCATGACTTCACTTTCCTCTCTCCCTTTGATCTCCTGCTGGGAAGTCAATCAAAAAGCCAGAGGTTACAGGAGTTTATTGATATAATCCATACAGGGCAGCTCCTGGGACAGACGGTAGGGTGAAGAAGAGTGGAGAATGGATCTGGAGGGACAAAAATGAAGATATATAGCACATTCTCATCACATTTCACTTGCTCCAAGATGTGTTAACTGAATCATCTTCTCTTTCCTTCATAACCTATCTGTCCCTTTATACAGAACTAGTTTCAAAGTATATGTACTTGTTCCAATAACCTGCCCTTAATTCCACAACCCCCTTCTGCCATAGCCTAATTTTCTGTTTGTCTTCATTGACAACTATCTAGAAAGAGTTGTCTACACACGCTACCTTAATTTATTCATGTTCCAGTTACCAGTCCATCCATTGGAGTGACTTCTGCTCTCACTCCACTTAACTGCTCTTGACCCAAGCACTAACCATCTCCAATTTGCTGAATCCAATAGACATGGTTATGTTCTCTTTCCACTCAGCCTCTCAGGTTCATTTCATACAATTAACTATTCCCCCTGCCCTATTTTTTTTAACACTCCTCACTCTAGCCTTTGCCACCATTCTCCCTTGGCTTTCCCTCTACCACAATGAGTACTCTTTGCTGCTGTTTGTTTTATACCTTATTCTAAATGCTGATGATCCTTAAGACACAGCTATAGCCCCTCTCCCCTTCTTTTCTTAAAATTTATCCCTAAATGATCTTACACACACACATCAAATTCAATAACATCTTTATGCTGACGACTCCAAAATATATACATATCTGACCCAGAGCTCTCCAAGTGAGCCTTGGGCACACATATCCAGCAGCTCTTGCTAGCATCACTTAATGACTCATAGGCATCTCATATCCTTTAATTCCCACATGGAATTCTTCTTTTACCTAAAACTTGTATACCTTTTCTCTGCTTTCAGAAGATGGCATCATCATTTACCCAGTTACTCAAGAAAGTCACTGAGGCATCATCCTTGTTTCCCTTTCTTTTAGCTCACTCACAACAGAACAACAAAAATGATCTTCTTAAAGAATACATTGAATTATACCCCCACCACTACTTCAAACCATCCAACAGATTGCCAATGCATTTAGAATAACATTCAAATTCCTTGTCACGACCCTTGAAACCTGTTGTTCTACCACTGTTCTCATCTTGGTAAATGACTCCAGCTCTCACAAAATTGATCAAGTCAAAAACCAGGGAATCACTCACTCTCTGTCCTATCCTTTGGAAGTCCTGCAAGTGCTTCCATCAAAACATATCCTGAACCCATCAATTTCTTTCCACCATCCTGGCTACTATCATGGTTCATGAAAACTATATTTCTCATCTGGATTCCTGTGTAGCCTCCTACCTCTCCTTTCCATTTACATGTTCCCACAGTCCACTCTCTATAGAAAGTCATAGTGATTTTGTAAAAAAATCTTTCCTAAGATCTTCACATGACTATTTCATTCTCATCATTCAGGTCTCAGCTCAAATATCACCTGTTCAGAGAAAACACACTATATATAAATTACTTCTCCCTTCTAAGTTAGTCTCCATTGTTTTACCTTGCTTTATTTTCCTGATAGCATTTACCCCAATCTGAAGTATATATGTATGAATGTATGTATGTATGAATGTATGTATGTATGTATGTATGTATGCATGTATGTGTGTATTGGTATCTGTATGTTTCCTTCTTCCTCTATTGGAATATAAACTCATGAGTGTAGAGACATTGAAGATTATGTTCATTAATATATCTCAGTGCCTATAAAAATCACTGGCAACTAGTTTGGTGCTGAAAAAACATGTGCTGAATGAATAAAATATCATAAAGGCTTATACTCTACCTTTCCCACTCCAACTTCATCTTCTCTTTAAGTTCTAAACATGCTATTTTCTCTCAGTTCCTCAAATACCAAGCTATTTTCTGCCTCAGAGTCTCTTAACATATTTTACTATCTGTCTATAACGCCCTTCAAATGGTGAGCTTTCTTGCTTCCTTTAAGGCTCACATTAAATGTGAAACCTTTCCAGGGCTCCTTATCTAAAAGAATCCTGTTATTCCCTATCTCAACACTTGATTTCTTTTCTGAAAATAGTTATTTAATCTTCAGTTTTCTTATTTATTTGTTGGCTTACTTGCTTTTTGTTTGTCTCATTTCCTTGGACTATAACATCCATATTGACTCATTATGCGTAAATACAATGCCTGCCACATAATAGGTGCTAAGTCAATATTAATTGAATAAATGATTGATAAGTTAGTGAATTCTCTGACTCAATTTTTTTCATCTCTAAGTGAACTTAACAATGCTTTTAAAGTTGTTTTGAGAATTAAATAAAAGGAACCTGGTAAATATGAGCCTCTTGATATTATTTCATTATTTTATCTTACCCATAATTTTGAATGGATTTTTAATAGACTTTATTGTTTAGAGCAGGTTTACGTTCACAGTAAAATTGAGTGGAAAGTACAGAGGGTTGTCATGGCCCCCTTTTTTTTTTTTGTGAGGAAGATCAGCCCTGAGCTAACATCCATGCTAATCCTCCTCTTTTTTGCTGAGGAAGACCGGCTCTGAGCTAACATCTATTGCCAATCTTCCTCCTTTTTTTTTCCCCCAAAGCCCCAGTAGATAGTTGTATGTCATAGTTGCAGATCCTTCTAGTTGCTGTATGTGGAACACGGCCTCAGCATGGCGGGAGAAGTGGTGCGTCGGTGCGTGCCTGGGATCCGAACCCGGGCCGCCAGTAGGAGCGCGCACACTTAACCACTAAGCCACCGGGCCGGCCCTGTCATTGCCCTTTATTCAGTTTTGTAAGAAACCACCAAACTGTCTTCCAAAGTGGCTGTACTATTTTGCATTCCAACCAGCAAGGTATGAGAGTTCCTGTTCCTCCACACCTCACCAGCATTTGGTGTTGTCTGGATTTTGGCCATTCTAATAGGTGTATAGTAGTTTTTCATTTTGCTTTAATTCACAGTTCCCTAAGGACATACAATGTTGAGCCTCTTTTCATAAACTTCAATGAAGTTTTATTAGGACTATTTTATAGCTGACATTTTTCCGAGAGGTTAAATAATCTTCCCAGGTCACATAGCTAAGAAGAGATAAAGAATAGCTATGAAGAGGCAAAGGAGAGATTTAAACTCAAGTTTTCTAAATTCCAAGATACAAACTTTTCCCACTATTTTATGTTGCTTTCTATACCACAAGATCATTCATGGAAAATCCATATATGCTGGATTTTTAAATGGAATTAGGTCAAAAACATAGGAATCAGAAATAAATCTGTAACTAAATTCAAAGCTAGATATTTGAGCTTACCATAAGGCAAAAGGCCAGTTAAGATCCTGTCTACTTTTTGGTACTATGTGATCACATATAAAATTTATTTCCCAGGAGTACACAGAGTACTAGGAATGTGACAGACATAGTACTCTTCCATCCTTGGGGTTGTTTACCCATTTTCCTCTCTACTCTTCCTGGCCTGCTAGTCTTTTAAGTTAGACAACATGTTTCCATGGATCAGTTAATGTCCTTGTTACATTAGAAGAGAAAGAAGTTACATTAGAAGGAAAGCACAGCTTTCCTGTGCAGGGCGTTCACATTTCAGGCATACTCAAATGTCTTCTTTTCTGGTTCTCTCACAACAACTTTTGAATACTTTTTACCATAATATTTATTATATTGAGTAGTGAGTGCTGATCTACATATATATGTTCTGTACTAGACTTCAGCAGTTTATATGGAAAGATAGTTACTTAAATTTGCATCAAAAGCACCAAACACCGCCAGGCACATAGCAGGCTTACAAATAAAATGACTGCTGTAATGAATTGAATGGAAATGGATTGCTCTGGTCAATTCGGGAAGCCAGGCGAATTTGAACTTGAAGAAAAAAATTATAAGACAGGTAAGTTCCCCTATGGGGTTCGGGTATGGCGGTAACAAATCCTCAGGTCCCTAACCCATGTGCAGATGGTAGGGATTTGAGAAGAACACACCACATTCCCCTGCAGAGAAAGGAACAGCCTGAGAATTTTGGGCTGGTGGAATGGGAACCAAAAGAGGCACGTTGGTACAACAGATTAGCTCTATCAACTTCATACTTTGGCTTCAGTCAGTTTCTGATTTATAAATAAATGGATGTATATATTTATTTAAAAGTCACAAAGATCGACCATTTGTCAAGCTCCACGCACAAAGCAACAGCACTATCTAATATTTTCCAAGCACTTACTTTGTTCCAGGCGCTCTTCTGGGTGCTTTCCTTGGATTCACTTATTTATTCCTCATTACAACCATGGGAGGTCAGTAATATTATTATTTCTATTTTACAGATGAAAAAACTGAGGGCAGGGGTGCTAAGCATTTTTTGCCCAAGGTCAACAGTCAGTTAACAACCCAAGTAGTCAGACTACTGGACCACTTACCACCACCTGATACTTCCCACATTAAATGGTTCTTAGTGATCATTTCCAAACTGCACATGAATGCATAATTCCACATAGCTCGTTAGATAACTTAATATGTATTGTGTGGCTTTATTATTATTTTTAAGTCAACTGGGATTAGCCACTTGGCTATACTGCATACAAAAGGTAATACATTAATTCATTGAACAATGCAATCAAAACAATATTATAGAAAAGAAGTAAATATATAATACAGAAAACTCATTTTCTACATCACAAATTATCTCCTTTCCAAATAAGAACACGTTTTTAACATAAAAGTACAGAATTTGTGAAAACAGTGCATTTTAAGCCCATTGGATTAGGTAGCAATATATGAGTGCCTAAAAACTGCATGTTTTTCCTATTTGCACTATTAAATCATCATTGTCTCTATTTTAAATTTTTTTCCCAAAATATTTATGGTATATTTCTCACACAAACTCACTTGAACGTTGGGAAGAAATATAATGAAAGCTAGTGATTACTTAAGAATGTATGAGGCGTGTGAAGGATATATGTGCACAGAGTACAAAAGTAGAGAAAAAATTTCAAAAATTATTATGCTATTTAAATCTCATTAATCCAGCTTTTTTAGCAACCATAATACCTATTAATTTGATTTCCTTCACCTAGAAGCTAATAAGAAAACTTCTGTCACAGGCAAATAAATTTGTTAATCCTTGTGAGATTAAAAAGCCTATTTAGATAGATATTTTAAACAGGTTTTCATATCGCTAGATAAAATTATGTGGTCTGAGTGCATCTTTTTAGTATTTATGGATCTCTGCAATGTCAAATCTCATTCTTCCCATATTTAATTCTGATAAGTAAGACACGGTTTTCCAGCTGTGATTCCTATCGCCAGCTACACTGTGTCACAAGATAGTTTACATCAAGTTATGACTCTCCTTTAGACTCTCTCTCTCTGTTTTACACAGCACAAGGATAAATAATGATCTCATGTAAGAAAAGAAAAATGGTACCAGAAGCAATTACTGTACCACATACTGAGTTCAATGAATAATACGATAAAACTCTCCTGGGCAACTTAACTGATTTCTCATATAGTCTTAAATCTCCACGTCAGCATTTGCTGGAGGTAAAGGCACTTCATTCCACTGGCATCTGTAATAAGGATTTGTCAGCATTTCCACTATCAACTCCAGTTTTAAGGAACCCAATAACTCATATATTTTTACCTGCATTAGACTGGGAGTTAGCCCAGAATAAACCCAAAATTAAGTTCTGAAAAAGTGAAATATGTTTTAAGGTTGAGGGGAACAAAATGTTTTATTTAGATATAATAAAACTTTATAATTTTTAAGTGTATAACTCATATATCCCTCAGCCCTTATCTAGAGAGAACTAAATTATCCTTCTCATGTATTAATACTTGAACTATCATTGTCTTACCCACGATATTCAAAAGATAGAGACATAAAAATCCAAATTAATGTTATATGATATATACAAAATATCCCCTGCTATTACAATGATAAGGTGAAACTAACTAATTTATTTATTTATCCAAACATGTATTGAACTTCAATTGTGTACCAGCACTCTTTCAGGCTCCAAGTATACAGCAAGGACAACCAAAACAAAACAATACCCAAAAATCCTTGCCCTTATGGAAAAGCCCTCCCAATCTAGTGATGAATTTGAGATTCTTATTTATTTTATATTATCCTGTATTATTTGCATGTTTTGCTTCATTAATTACCAGAGGGGGAATATTGATATAGAGTATATTTTTGAGAAACACGACTGTGGCTTGTTTTAGAGCATTCTGGTGAATCTCAGGACCCATGACACTGCGGCCTTCAAATCATTTCTTTGGGAAAACAGAAATGGATATTCAGTTAGCCCGAGTCTGGTTCTGAATTTACAATTGTGAGCAGAAAACTTTTAAAATTAGTTTGTGACAACTTCCAGTTATAAAATAAATAAGTCATGGGGATGTAATGTATAGCATGGTGACTATAGTCAATAAAGTTATATTGCTAAAGAGAGTAAATCTTAAAAGTTCTCATCACAAGAAAAAAAAATTTTTGTAACTTTGTATAGTCACAGATGGTAACTAGACTTACTGTGGTGGTCATTTTGCAGCATATACAAATATCGAATCATTATGTTGTACACTTGAAACTAATATAATGTTATATGTCAATTATACCTCAATTAAAAAACATTAGTTTGTGGCAACCAGCTGAATCTCCAGGTGATTACGGGTAACAATATCCTCAACTAAGAACATTATTAAAGTATTTAAATTTTATGTATTTGTATTCATATTGTTAATGTCTCTTAATTTTTCCTTAATTAACATAGGGTTGTCAAAAAAAAAAAAAAACCTACCACTTTTTTTGAGGAAGATTAGCCCTGAGCTAACATCTGTTGCCAATCCTCTTTTTTGCTGAGGAAGATTGGCCCTGGGCTAACATCCATGCCCATCTTCCTCTACATTATGTGGGATGCCACCACAGCATGGCTTGACAACCGGTGCATAGGTCCACGCCTGGGATTTGAACCTGTGAACTCTGGGCTGCTGAAGTGGAGGCATGAACTTAACCGCTATGCCACCAGGCTGGCCCCTACCTACATTTTTTTTCTTTTTTGTGTGTGAGGAAGATTAGCCCTGAGCTAACATCCAATGCAAATCCTCCTCTTTTTGCTGAGAAAGACTGGCCCTGGGCTAACATCCATGCCCACCTTCCTCTACTTTTTATGGAAGGCTGCCACAGCATGGCTTGACAAGCGGTGTGTCGGTCCACGCCCAGGATCCGAACCTGTGAACCCTGGGCCACCAAAGCGGAGAGCATGAACTTAACCGCTACGCCTCTGGGCTGGCCCTCCTACCTTTTTTTTAATACCATTCCTATGGGCCAAATGAAGAAGATGTTATGGGTACAATAACACCATATTAAAATAAAGTTATGGAGATTAAAACTTAAAACTGAGAAGTTTATATTTCCTCAAGAATCATTTATTTCTTTCTATTTTCTGAGTCTTATGTACATACCCTTTTTATCCTATCACTGCCTTCACACTAAAAGCATTAAATAATAAATAATAACAGAACAATATGGTTTTCAAAGAGTGTGGAGATCAAGGTAGGTGCTATGAAGTTGATTAGAAGTAGAAGGCTAATGAATGGGCAGCATGAAGGGCAGGGGCAATGATGCTGCTGAAGTTGGCTCTTCAGGAAGGTGAGTCAGCTTTTTAAAACTATAGAACTTACACCTTAAAATGAGAAAAAAAAACCACCCTCAACTTCTCGCCTGAGGATGCTAAAAAGAATGCAAAGTGGAGAATCATGCTTTTTTTTTGTTTTTGATTGAGGTCATGTTGGCTTATAACACTGTATAAATTTCAGGTTTACATTATCATATTTCAGAATTATGTTTTTAAAAGAGAGATTAAGGATGAAAGGACATTACCATGAACAGCAATACTAAGAAAAAGGATAATTCTTTAACAAATAAGTTATCAGCTCACTGTAACTATCTGACCATGGCCTATTCCACTGCTCTGAAAAGCAACGCTCCTGGATAGATTAAGAACACATAAATCACGATGTGACCTCAAATAAAAAACAGCCTATGATAACAACAGGAATGTTTCCTCAATGCTAATATATGTTTTCAATTGGCATGCTTTGATTTTAATTGGCCACCACCATTCCTGTATGGAATAGTGACCTACAAGTAAAAATAGCAACTCCAAAGATGATCAATGAATTACCATGCTCTTCTAAGAGAATACTTATAAGTTTTTATATGATATTTAACAAAATGCATGTAGATATTCACATTTAATAAACTCACACTAAAATATTTACGTAGAATATTTTTGTTGTTCATCCATCTATTCATCCATGAATGCATCCATGCATGCATTCATTAAACAAATATTTTTATGTAAGTTCTGTATACAGATTTCTAGAAGAGAGGTCAGCAAAATTTCTCTTAAAAATAAATAGTAAATATTTTTGGCTTTGTGGACAATACAGTTGCAACCACTCAACTCTGCAATTGTAGAGTAAAAGCAGTCATAGAAGAAATGAATAAGCCTGCAAAAACTGTCAGAGTTTTTAGAAATCAATTTTTTTGAAACTGTGGAATCTGATAAAAAACTTACAACAACCAGAGGAATGCTTTGTGAAGAGAAAAACTACAGTATTTGGTAGGAGAGCTCTGTGGCATATCAATTTACCCTGTTACTGCTATCCTCCACTCCCCAACTCTGTAGTAGCCTTGACGATGGCAGCCTGCATTTCCTGGTGCAGGTTGTACGTACCATAGGTAACAGTATGGGCCTATTCTCAAAGAAGATAGTTCTGTGTTTTGACCTGTGTGATGGTTCCCTGAAGGATTGGCTCAAGGGCTTGCCTTTGTTTTACCTACACAGCTTCCCCAGGGCTGATGCTCCTTCACAGGTGGTGTTTTCATAAGCATTTTAAGGCAAATATATTAGCCACTACCTCCTGAGCAAGAAATAATAGCAGGGGCAAGAAATAGATGACTAAAATGCCTGGGAAAGAACAAGCTGGGGAAAGAGATACTTGGGACAATTAGGGCTGTGAAAGCTCCATATATTCAAGGGAATCTAGAAGCTCATGTACATGCCTATAGCAGGGTGTATGCTCAGAAAAGACCTGAGAAGACTCTAAGCATTACCTCTGGCTGAACTTCAGGCTCTGGGCAAGCAGGAAGGGAGGAAAAGTAGAAACTGCCTGGCTAAACAGTGACAAAGTGTCCTGATATACAAACTATAAAGATGGAGAGAGGTTCTGTTTGTTGTTATTTTGTTCCAGGAGTTTAAGGTAATCTCAATAAAACCGTTAGAGGACCACTAATCCAACAAACACAGACTTCAGTGGCCATACAGAACAAAGAATACAGACTACAAAATTAGTTCAGCAAGGTCACTGGGAAAACAAATAACAACCACAATAAACAATAACAACAAATCCTGGGTGTGGGTGGAATTTGATTTACAGGATTGCTACATTATAATATTTAAAATGTCCATTTTTCAACAAAAAATTATGAAGTATGGAAAGAAACAAGAAAGTACTGCCAATTTACAGGACTGTTCGTGACAGAGACCAGACGTTGGGCCTACTAGAGAAGACTTAAATCAACTGTTCTAAACATAATCAAAGTGATAAAGGAAACCAGAAACAAAGAACTGAAGGAGCCATGAGAATGATGGCTCACCAAATAGAGAACATCAATAAAGAAACAGAAATTATAAGAAGGAACAAATAGGAATTATGTATTTGAAAATTACAACTGAAATGAAAAATTCACTAAGATTCAACAGCAGATTTGAGCAGGTGGAAGAAACAGTCAGTCTATTGTTTCTGACTGAAGATAGGTCAATTGAAATTAGTTGGTCTGAGGAAAAGAAAGAAAAATGAATGAGGAAAAATGAACAGAGCCTAAGGGACCGTGGAACACCATCAGGTGGACTGACAGATGCATCACGGGATTCCCAGAAGGACGGGAGAGAGAAAAGGGGCAAAACGTATATTTGAAGAAATAATGCACAAGTTCTCAGATTTGATGAAAAATATTACACAAGAAACTCAATGCACTCCAAGTAGAATAAACTGAAAGTGGTTCACAGCAAGATACATTTTAATCAAACTGTTGAAAGACAAAAGCAAAGAGAAAATCTTGGAACTTGCAAGAGAGAAGTGGTTTGTCATGTACAGAGATGTTCCATAAGATGCCAATTCTCATCAGAAACCATGGAGGCAAGAAAGCAGTGGATTTGTTTTTGTTTTTGTGGGTTTTTTTTTTTTTTTGAGGAAGATTAGCCCTGAGCTAACATCCGTTGCCAATTCTCCTCTTTTTGCTGAGGAAGACTGGCCCTGAGCTAACATCTGTGTCTGTCTTCCTCTACTTTATATGGGACGCTGCCACAGCATGGCTTGACAAGCGGTATGTAGGTCTGCACCCAGGATCCAAGCCTGCGAACCCTGGGCTGCCGAAGCGGAGTGCATAAACTTGACTGGTATGCCACCCGGCCATACCCAGCAGTGGGTTTTTAAAGTGCTAAAAGAAAACACTGTCAGCCAAGAATTCTATAATCAGCAAAACCATCCTTCAAAAATGAAGGTGAAATTAAGACCTTCTTAGATAAAGAAAAGTGAAGGGAATTTGTTACCAGTAGACCTGCCATAAAAGAAATGTGAAAGGGGGTTCTTCTGGCTGAATTGAAGAACACCAGACAGCAAACTGAAGTCATAGGGAAAAATAAAAAACACAAAAAATCACTACATAGGTAAATATAATAACCCATATTATTTCATTTCAGTATGTAACTCTACATTTTTTCATATATTATTTAAAATACAAATGTTTGAAACAATAATGATAAGTCTATGTTAATAGGCACACATATATAAAGATACAATTGGGACAATAACAATGTAGAAGGGATAGAACTATACAGGAGAAAAAAAAATTACATATTGTTGAAATTACATTGGTATTAATTCAAACTAGATGGCTATAAATTAGAGTGTTAAATGTAATCCTTATAATAACCACTGAGAAAAGGGATTAAGTAAGTAAAAGATACATAGTAAAAGAAAAGAGAATGGTATTAACACAGTACACTATAAAAAAATCAGTTAAATGCAAAAGAAGGCAGTAATGGAGAAATAGAGGAATAAAAAACGTATAACACATACAGAAAACAAATAGCAAAATGGCAAAAGTAAGTCCTTTCTTATCAGTAATTACATTAAATGTAGACATTAAATTCTCTGATTAAAAGGCAATGATTGGCAGAATGGATATTAAAAAAAATACATGATCAAAATATATACTGTCCAAAAGAGATTCACTTTAGATCCAAAGACACAAATAGGTTGAAAGTGAAAGGATGGAAAATATATTTCATGCAAATAGTCACCAAAAGAGTCACTGTACTAATATCAAACAAAAAGAGTCTGTCAAAAATTGTTACATGAGAGAAAGGACATAAAATATTGATAAAAGGGTCAATTCATCAAAAAGTTTTATCAATTATAAGCATATGAGCACATAAAAACAGGGTGCCAAAATACATGAAGCAAAAACTGACAAAATTTGGGGCCGGCGCCGTGGCGCAGCAGTTAAGCGCGTGCGCTCCGCTTCGGCGGCCCCAGGGTTCGCCGGTTCGGATCCCGAGCACGCACTGATGCACAGCTTGTAAAGCCATGCTGTGGCAACATCTGATATAAAGCAGACGAAGACGGGCACGGATGTTAGCCCCGGGCCAATCTTCCTCGGCAAAAAGAGGAGGATTGGCATTGGATGTTAGCTCAGGGCTGATCTTCCTCACAAAAAAAAAAAAAAAAACTGACAAAATTGAAGGGAGAACTAGCCAGTTCTACATTAATGGTTGGAGACTTCAATACCCTACTTTCAATAACTGATGGAACAACTAAACAGAAAATCAACAAGGAAATAGATGACTTGAACAATAGTATAAATCAACCAGACCTAATAAACACATATAGAACAATATCCAAAAACACCAAAATACTCATCCTCAATTGCACATAGAATGTTTTCCAGGATGGTCCATATGTTGGGGCACAAAATAATTCTTAATAAATTTAAAAAGTTGAAATCATACAAAGTGCTTTCTCCAGCCACAAGGAAATGAAACTGGAAATCAATAATATAAGGAAATCTGGAAAATCCAGATATATGTGGTGACTGAACAATACAGCTAAGCAATAGGTCACAGAGAAAATTAGAAAGGAAGTCAGAAAACACTTTTTGATGAGTAAAACCAAAAGCAGAACATAAAAAGTTGTTGGATGTAGTGAGAACAGTGCTCAGAAGGAAATGTACGGCTATAAATGCTTACATTAAAAAAGAATAAAGACCTCAAATCAATAGCCTAAATTTAAACCTTAAAGAACTAGAAAAATAAGATGAAACTAAACACAAACCTGGAAAAAGAAAGAAATAATAAAGATTACCTTGGAGATAAATGAAACAGAGAAAAGAAAAATAGTACAGAGAATCAATGCAACCAAAAGTTGGTTCTTTGAAAAGATGAATAAAATTGACAAAAGTCTAGCTAGATCAACCAAGAAAAAACTAAAGAGGAGTCAAGTGAAAGAAGAAGCCATTACTACCAATCTTATAGAAATAAAAGGTTTATAAGAGAGTTATAGGAATAATTGTACGCCAACAAATTAGACAAACCAGATGAAATGAACAAATTTCTAGAAAGACACAACTACCAAAATTGACACAAGAAGAAAGAGAACATCCTAACAGACTTTTAGCAAATAAAGAGATTGAATCAGTAATCCAGAACCTCCCAACATAGAAAAGCCCAGAACCAGATGACCCCTGGTGCATTCCACCAACTTTCAAAGACTTGGTACCAATCCTTCTCAAACTCTTCCAAAAAATAAAAGAGGAGGGAATACTTCCTAATTCATTTATAAGGCCAGCATTACCCTAATATCAAACCAGATAAAGACTTCACAAGAAAGGATAACCACAGACCAATATCCCTTCAGAATATAGACGCAAAAATCTTCAACAAAATACAGAAAAACCAAATCCAGCAGCATATCCAAACGATTACGTATCTTGATCAAGTAAATTTTAATCTAGGAATGCAAGGATGGGTCAACATATGAAAATCATTCAATGTAATATACTACATTAATACAATAAAGGAGAAAAGCTACATAATCACCTCAATTGATACAGAAAGGCATTTGACAAAATCCAACACTATTTCATGGCGAAAACAAAATAGTAGAAATAGCAGGAAATTTCCTCAAAATGCTAAAGGATGTCTAAGAAAAACTCACAGAAGATATTATACTCCATGGTGAAAGACTGAAAGCTTTCACCCTAAGATCAGGAACAAGACGAGGATGCCTAATTTTACCATTTCTATTCAACATTATAGTGGAAGGTATAGCTGCAGCAACTGGGCAAGAAAAAGAAATAAAAGGCATCTAAGTTGGAATGGAAGAATTAAAACTATATCTGTTTATAGATGACGTGATGTTAATACAGAAAATCATCAAGAATCCACAGAAAAAGAACTAATTAGCACTATTAAAATTAATAAACTAATTCAGCAGAGTTGCGAATACAAGATCAACATGGAATTTACATATTGTATATTGATACACTAGTACTGAACAATCCAGAAAAGAAATTAAGGAAATAATTCCATTTACAATATCATCAAAAAATTACACATAAATAAATGTAATCAAGAAGGTGCATGATTTATAAATTGGAAACTACAAAATATTGCTGAAAGAAAGAAAAGAGAATCTAAATAAATGGAAAGACACCCCATGATCATGGATTAGAAGATTTAGTATTGTTAAGATAGTAATAATCCCCAAAACAATCTGGAAATTCAATGCAATCATAAAAACGTCAACTGTTTTTCTTGTAGAAATGTAAAAGCTAATCCTAAAATTCATATGGAACTTCAAGAGACACTGGATAGCCAACCTGGATAGCCAAAACAATCATGAAAATAAAGGACAAAGTTGGAAAACTCACACTTCCTGATCTCAAAACTTACTACAAAGCCACACTGATCAAAACAGTGTGATACTGGCAAAGGTTAGATATTTATATTAATGTAATATAATTAAGAGTTCAGAAATAAACCTTTACATCTATGGTCAATTAATTTTCAACAGGAGTGTCAAGACCACTTAAATGGAAAGAAAAGTCTCTACAACAATTGGTGCTTGGACAACTGGATATCCACATATCCACACAAAAATTAATGAAGTTGGTCCTCACCTCACACCATATACAAAAATTCACTCAAAATTGATCAATGACCTAAATGTAAGAGCTAAAACTATAAACTTCTAGAAGAAAACATAGGGGTAAATTTCCATGACTTAGAACTTGGCAGTGGATTCTTCACTATGACACAAAAAGAGCAAGCAATAAAAGAAAAATAGAGTTAAATTTAAGTTCATCTTAATTAAAATTTTTTTGCATCAAAGGACACTGTCAATAAAACAAAAACACAACCCAAGTAATGGGAGAAAATACTGTGAATCATATATCTGGTAGGATTCTACTATCCAGAATATATAAAGAACTCTTACAACTTAACAATAAAAAGACAAACACCGCTGTTAAAAAACAGGCAAAGTACTTGAATAGATATTTCTCCAAAGTAGATATACAAATGGCCAGCAAACATATAAGACGATGCTCAACATCATTAGTCATTAGGAAAATGCAAATAAAAACCACAGTGAGAAAACCATCTCATACCTACTAGGATGGTTACAATGAAAAAAAAAAGAAAGAAAATAGCAAGTGTTGGTGAGGATATAGAAAAAATAGAACCTTCATATATATTGCTAGTGGGAATGTGAAATTGTGCATCTGCTAAGGAAAACAATTTGGCAGTGGATCAAAAAGTTAAATGTAGAATTATCATATGACTCAGCAATTCTATTCCTACTTGTATACCCAAAAGGATTAAAAACTGGTGCTTACACAAAAACTTGTGCACAAATCTTATAGCAGAATTATTCACAATAGTCAAAACTTGGAAACAACCCAAATACCCATCAATGAATGAACGGATAAACGAAATGATATATATATATACAATGGAATATTATTCAGTCATAAAAAGAATGAGACTGATACATGCTACATGCTACAACACAAATGAACCTTGAAAATATCACGCCTAGTGAAATGTCAGAAATAAAAGGTCACATATGATTCTATTTATTTTAAATATGTAGAGTAGGCAAACCATAGAGACACAAAGCAGATCAGTGGTTGCCAGGGGCTGGCCCTAGGGAGGAACAGGAAATGAATGCTGAATGGTTACTGAGTTTCCTTTGGGGATAATGAAAATGATGTGGAGCTAGATAATGGTGACGATTGCTCAACAGTGTGACTATATTAAAAGCCACTGATTTGAACACTTTAAAATGGTTAAAATGGTGGAGTTTATATTATGTGAATTTTACCTTAACAGAAAACAATCAAACAAACAAAAAGATGTGGCCAGCCCTCTGGCCTTAGTTTACCAAACCCTGTATCAAGAATAATGAATGAAATATGTATTCTGTCCTCAAATTGCTATGATATACTATTTATACAATATAATTACAACTTATTTACACATACACAATACTCTCATATTGAGTATAAGCATCGAGCATAATAGTATAATGGAAACCATTGTATGCTATGTTAAAATACTGGCCTATTTAAAACTAGCAAATGCTTAGAATTGTACTTTACTAGTGCTTGTGAACAATTACATTTATTCTATTACTTTGATCTGACAAAACACTCCTAACAATAGCCATTACTTCCCAACTCTAGTCCCATTCACAAGCTATATAGCACATTTGGAAGGATTCCTCCATCACAAACTTACTCTCCCGTTACTCATCTGTGATAGATGCATCTAGGGAGTGATTATTTTTCCTTAATTCTATCAAAAAATTCTCTCATCTCTTTTTCTTATTCTTGATTTTCTCAACACTAAAAGTTAATAAGTAATAGTATAGACTAAATAATCTTCCCTCTAAGCACAGAATTATGGGGGCTATTGTATGGGTCAATCACCTTGTTCAATGAGAAAATTAATGTTTAGATATATTTTCTTAAATCTTTTATTTTACTTTTTTCTATTCTTTTCTAACAGCATGCTTTCTCTTTTCACTTTTAAATGATCATCCAATGAGTCTGACTTTACTTTGTCTTCTCTTGATTATTCTCTAAGAAATGAATAAATAGGTCATATTAATATCTGTTTATCTATTTGTTCATTCATTCAACAGCCATTTAATAGATGCCATAATGGTCCAGGCATTGTTCTATGTCAGGAAGATGAGAAGACTAAGAAGACACGGTATCCACTCTTAAGGAGCATTACGATAGAGTCAGAGACAGAAAGTAAATAGATAAGTACAACACAAAGTCACAAGGAAATAGTATTTGAATTCTCAGTTCATTCAATTCTCAGTTCCCAGCCCTAGCTGTACATTAAAATCAAATTAAATATTTTACAATTACAATTAAAATACTAATATCTGGGCTTCACTCCCAGAGATTCTAATCTAATTTATCTAGGGTGCTGCCCCGGCATCATTACTTTTAAAAACTTTCCAGGTGATTATAATGAGCAGTTGGGCCGGTTTCATGAGTGTGTGACTCGTGTAGTTGCACATGGCCCAACAGTTAGAAGGGACCTCTGCTAGGTTTAATGCTCTGCTGGTGTCCTTTTGAAATTCTTAATAATTTTTTTAACAAGAGATCCTCATTTTCATTTTGCACTGGGGGTGGAAATTATGTAGTTGGTCCTATATGCAGTCAGGAATGAGAACTACTGAGTTAAAAAAAGTGAGTAGATGGAAATATTTTGGAGAGAGAAAATGATTCACACGGATGCTGAAAAGAATGAATTGCACTGAATGATTTAAGTGAAAAGAGAGCGTGGAGCAAGAAAGATAGGGGGAGATAATATCATGAGGACCTATGTTAGGAAACAAATTTTATTCCTATAAAATTCTGAAAAACTATCTGGATATAATCATTGTTGATTACCAGTGCTTGAATTCATATCCTGCTTAGAATGGGATTCTCTTGCCTAAGATTATTTTTAAGCATCTACCTAAAACCAATTTTGATGTAGGAAATGAGGTTGAGAATTTTTTTCTCCAATATTCTCCCTTCATGTATTTTCTCACTATGTAGACACTGGATAAATTTGAATGCACGTTTGAGAAAGGTGAAGCAAACCTGAAGGAGGAAACATGATCTGTCAAATGATTGCAAAACGGAGTTTTCAATCATTAGCATTCTGTTTCTTATAATTTAGTGCAACAATTTGAGTTTGGGGGCTCTTTGGTCTAAGAAAAGAGGACACAAGAGCCATCCTCTACCTCTACTTATGTTTCTCCAAAAAGAGTGGAAATAAGCTGATAGAAAAATGGACTATTCAAGAACTGAATATTAACTGGCTTTCTCCTCTCATCCCACCCCAAATCAGATCAGATACTGACAACCCTTTGATGTTCCTGAATATGTATGCAAAACACTCATACGAAAAAGTTCTCGTGCAATGAGGATTAGCCACCATTGATCAGTAGTAGTTGCAGCCCGTATCTGCTGAAAGTTCTTTTTTACATAATGAACGGTGAGTTTAACTTTCACCTGCTGCCCTTTGTAATCAATAAAGTCAACAAATGTTTATTGAGTACCTATCATTTAAAAGAAAATACCCTGCTTTAGGACAGAGTTGCTTCTCTTAAGCATATTTAAATCTAGTTGAACTTGCACAGAAAAATGTAAACTAATAATACAAGTTGCCTAAGGAATAAACTGTATAGATAAGAGGACCATTGGGTGCCAGGAAAAGGAAAGTAAAAATGTCCCAAGGTAGTCAGATAAATCATCCTAGAGAAAAGGCCATAAGAAAAATGAATGGTAGAATGAGTACAAAGTAGATAAATGGCAAGAAGTAAGCGTTGTTCAGGCAAGAGAAATATAAAGTGAGAAAATGTGTAGAGAAGAATCTCACTCACACATGGCCTGAAGAAGAAGAATGACGGTTCAAAAGAGGAAAATGTTCATAAACAGGTTAGACAGCCTTGTGGGAAAATAGTAAATGTGAGCACCATTGATTACTTTTTAATTTTTAAATTACTTTGTACCCATTAAAAATGATCACTTACTGATAATTTTGTGCTGGGAACTATGTTACATATTTTCCAAATTTTTATCTCTAATATAAACTTTAAGTTGCACATTACTATTATTCTCATTATAAAGTTATGGTAAACCGCCCAAGGTATATCATCTATTAAGTGGCAGACTCAGCATTCAAACCTAGATTTTCTCACTTCCACTTGTCCCTTCAACCTGCAGAAAAGCCCTTTCTCAGTTATGTATTAAATTCAGATACCAAGTATCAACTAATTGTAGAAAAAGGTCTGCTCCTCTGCAGATCATGGATTTGCATGTGTAAGTAAATTCCACCATAAATATCAATGAAGGTGTCAAAGTTGTTATGGCTTAACCTAGTGTTGTACATAGTGTTTTCTTCTGGAAAATTATCCTACAAGTTTTATTTTCAAGAAAATATTCTGCAATTAAAAATATTTAGAAATTCTACATAATTGCTTCCTTTTGAGATATCCAAATACATGTGAAATTTTATTAAAGACTTGGTGATAAAGAAATCTAATGAATTTGGCTTAACCCAGTATTTTCTAAAAATCTATTTTCAGAGAATAGTTGTAGGGTGTGCCTGTATCACATATCTATCAGAACTGTGGAGCACCTCTGAAATTCTGATGTTACCAAACAATAAACATGGAATGCTATTGTTAAAGGGCACAGAAAGCACATGCTGTATTATGAAAGCAGTGTTTTGTTTCTAAGATCAGAGAGTATCATATTTGCCAGCAATTGTAAATTTAAAAGTTCAGAAGAGGAAATATAAACTTAGATTTTTTTTTAAGAACACAAATCTGTGACATATATGAAAAAAATATTTTATAGGCTTTGGCTCTAATTACATCTGAATACAGTATAAAATATTCCCCATACAATATGATATATTTTCCAAACAGCTATGTGGCAAAGACCTTTCTATTTTATTGGTTCTCAGAAGTGGTGAAAAACATTTTGTTTGTTTGACCAATATGGTTTACTCAAACAAGGTGGTGAAAACAAATCCATGAGTTATTTTTTTTTAATCAATTACTACATAAAACTAAAGCTAAGAGAGCTCAGACCATAAAATTTATAGGATTCATGTTAACAATACTCACTGTTTAGGTGTCTGATTAATGATATAAAATGATGACATAAATTAATGGCATAAATGCCTTATGAGGAGTACACCTAATAAAATATATTGATTGATAAATGGATAAAGACTTGGGGGCTCATCTGTTATTCTGGATTTCTAGGCAAAAAACACTTACTTTAGTGATGCCAGTAAAGCATAATGTGTATGTTTCCTGCCAGGGGAAGAGGTCTGTACCTTTCTTTTTGCATCACTGTGGTGGGGTTAATTGAAGTCAGGATATAGACTGTCATTAAGAGTACCAGTTAAATCTCAAATAAAGAGAAGCAATTAGGAATCAATGAGAAGTGATCAAGTTGTGATTGAAAACACAGAGATTAGGACCTGCGAATCAGATATTGACCAAAAAGTGAAGTTAGGTCGAAAGTACCTGACATATTTCAGGACTTACTGGTCTTGAAAGTCCCACGATTGTCATCTGACAACCACTATTTCCCAATATGGGTAGGGACTCTTCAGCCTGACTCAAAGGACAATATGCTTTTTCCTATCCCAGACTCTTTATCTTCCTGATAAGCCCTGAATTTATAATTGCTTTTCAAGCCAAACAGAATACAACAGGTTTTAGGACAGAATCAACAGAAGTGTCGGGAAAGGAAAGAAATGTGCAGTGGTGTAGATTCACTGAACACACACATGTGCTCTCCAAATGAACAATATCACCAACGTTCATGATGCCAAACACCACCTATTTTGATAACTCCAAATACCATCTCCAGCCCAAAGCAATCTCCTCAGCTATGGAACTACATGTCTAACTGCCAACCAAATAAATATGCCATATGAAAATTAAATTCAATATGTTCAAAATTAAATTCATCTTGTATTACCCTAATTCTGCTTTTTTGCATCAATTCCGTTTCCAGCCATGTTTACTAGAAAAATGAAAGTCTTTCTAACCTCTAAACTCTTCTTAAACTCCAATTTGCAAACTGTTACTATATAGCCCCCATTCTCCACGCTATATATCTTGTGAGTTTGATTTCCTTCCTCCCGACCCTTTAGATACGGCCATAGTTTGGACCTTATCAGTTCTCACTCTTGCAATATTCTCTTGGCTGGTCTCACTAAATCCTGTCTCATGAACTAGATACAACGCCATCTCCATACTAAGAGGGATTTTTAAAAATCCCAATTTGATCACATTGTTCATGTATTTAAAATCCTTCAAAATTACCCCATTATGAATAGCATAAAATCTAAATTCCTTCATGAGACGTACAAAGGTTTTCCACTCTGCTGTTGCCTGCCTGCTCACCCTCATCCATCACTTCTCTCTCACATTCTCTGTGCTCCATCTGTAGTGGACTACTTATAGTTATTCATATACTCTAAACTGTTTCATATGTCTGTGCCTTCAAACATACTTCTCCTACTGTCCGAAATAGCCTGTATTCTTTCTTCACCTAATAGATTCCCACTCCTAAACCAAACATAGCTCAAGGATTTGTGGAGAGCAGGCACTGGCATTCCCTCTCCTAACTCCCTACCAAAGTAGTTCTAAGACTATGGGTAAATATAAAAACTCACAACAGTGAAAAGAGTATCAGAGTCTTGCTAAAAGTGTGGGCATAGAATTCAGATATGTACAGAAAAACACGTGCAAAAAATAATTGGTAGGTTGTAGGCAATGGTGTAAAAATACTGGGGCAAGAATATGAACATGTCATCAAAAAGGGCTTCATTCTACTTAAGAGATAAATCATGTTCTGGACTTTTCCTAATAAATAAGTCATATAAGCAGAGTGAAAAGAGAGGGCTGGCTGTTGGTGATGAATTCTGTTTAAAAAATAAGCATAGACTCTTGGAATGGAAAACTGTAGAATCAAAATTCAGTCCATTTTCTTATTGAGACGTATGTGGCACCACTGTGCCATCATTGCAATAGCGTGCTTGCATTGGCAGGGCAGCGTGGTCAAGCTGGCCTACTCATCTGGCAGGAATTCATGACCTTTTTAAAAAATTCTTGAAAATATACAAAGTTATAAGGCAATTGATGAGGGAACTTAACTATCATTTTGAAATAAGTGACATTAAATATAAAGCCAGAGGAAACCAAGAAGCCTCGGTCTCCTGGAGGCAGTTGAAAAAATATTTTGTTCTTCTCCTCATCAAAAGTCCTTGCTCAGAGGTCCATACTCTGTACCAACTAGAAAACCAGGTAGAGTCTCCAACACATTTCTGGGAAACTACCCACCCTCCCTTGCCCTGACGTGAGAGAAAACTGAAGGAGAAATTAAGTCCAATTGGCTCTGGATTCAGAGATTAAGTACTAGCTAAAATCTAGAGGACTAAATTAAAGTTTGCATTAGTCAAAAGTAAGTTCTTCATCCTGTTTTCCCTTCGTAATTGAGAATGCTAGCAGCTAGATGGTGTCACCCAGGCTGTAGGATTCTTTTCAGAAATTACACAACAGAAGAGAACAGACATATAGAAATAAGTATTTGTTAGACCCTACAGATGGACAGCCTTATCCCTCCCCAAACACCCCATAGTGCAGTTCACCTGTCAGTTAATTCTCCTCATGCACGGAGAGTTTCCACTCTCTTTCATAGTGCCTTACGCTAAAGTATGAATGGACATTTGAGAAAATTCAAGTGGAGCCTCTAACAAGACAAAAACAAAACAGAAAAAAAAAAAAACCCAAATAAGACAGAAACAATGTAAAGAATAGATGAAAACAAAAAACAAACTATAAGGAATCAATGCTGCTTAAAAAAATCCCAGAACTTGTAAAAGCTGTTGGAAATTAAAAATATAACAAAATTAAAAAATAAAGTATACTAAAAAGAAATAATGAGTTACCAAGCCATGAAAAGGCATGAAGGAACCTTAAATGCGTATTACTAAGTGAAAGAAGCCAATATGAAAAGGCTACATACTGTATGATTCCAACTATACAACATTCTGGAAAAGACAAAACTATGGAGACAGTAAAAAGATCAGTGGTTGCCAAGGGTTGAGGGTGAACTGGTTGGCGGCAGAGGGGGACTGGGTACAGAAAATACTCTGTATGATACCATAATTATGGATACATGTCATTATACATTTGTCCAAACCCACAGAACGTATACCAAGAGTGAACTCGACTGTAAACTATGGACTTTCGGTGACTATGATGTGTTAATGTAGGCTCATGAATTGTAACAAACATACCACTTGGTGGGAGAGTTCAATAATAGGGGAAGACTATGCATGCGTGGGAGTAGGTATATGGCAAATCTCTGTACCTTACCCTCAATTTTGCTGTGAACCTAAAACTGCTCTAAAAAAATTAATTCTTAAAAATAAAAAGAAAGCAAGCAATTGATGGGCTGGAAGACAAAGTTGAGGAACTCTTTCAGAAAGAACAAAAATGAAACAAGATGAAAATACGTGATAAATTTAGAGGATCATTAGAATCATCTGGAGAGATTTCAAACAATACTAATGCCAGGGTCTCATCAATTAAATTAGAATGTCTGAGTATGAGACCAGGGCATCAATGTCTCAAACAAACAAACACCGTCTAATGCTTTCATGGTGCTAGAAAGTCTAATAACCAGTTAACAGACATCCAGAGGGAGAGAGACAATGAGAAAAAGGCAGAGGAAGTTATTAAATAAATAACATTAAGAAAATATCTTAGAACTGAAAAACATGAGTTTCCAGACTGAATGATCCCAGCAAGATTCTGGACCAGTGACGTTGAATAGAAATATAATGCCAGCTGCAGACAAGAGCCACATATGTAATTTAAAATTTTCTAGTAGCCACACTACAAAACAAAGTTAAACTAACAAGTTAAGTTAATTTTAATAGCATGTTTTATTTAACATATAATCAATATAAAATGGAGATATTTTACACTATTTTTTATATCAAGTTTTTGAAAGCCAGTGTTTATTTTGCAGGTACAGCACATTTTTATTCAATCTAGCTACATTTCAAATAGTCACATGTGGCTATTAGCTACTAAATTGGACAGCACATATCTAGACTCTATAGAATGTTCAATATAATGAATTTTTAAAAGTTCCACACACCAGGACATAGCATTAGTGAAATTCTCAAGCTTCAGGAATAAAGAGATGATCTTAAAATTGTCCATAGGAAAGAAAAATATAGGCTACATACAAAGGATTAGGAATCAGAATGACCATGCACATCTGAACAACTGCCACAGGACGTGAAGACAAATGGAGCACGGCCTTTCAAAGAATTCAAATGATAATTCTATACACAGGAGGCAATGTTTTCAGATATGCCTAAATCTAAAATTTTTACCTGTCAAGTGACCTTTCTCAGGATGCTATTACAGCCTGTACTCTAACAAAATGAGAGAATAATTCAGGAAAAATGAAATCGTAGGATCTAGGATATGGGGCTCTGGGAAAGGAGAAAGGCAAATAGAATTCCCAGGATGATGGTGATGGGAAGTCCCAGGATGACAGCTGAGTCAGAGGCCTAAAGAAAAAGGAGGCCAGGTTGCAGCAGGAGAGCACATGGCTTCAGGGTGTGAATATTCCAAAGACATGAAAGGAACTCATAGATAATCTGGTATTTATGCCTATATTCTCATATGTAATCTGGTACCTCTGCCCACATTGAGAGAAAATTTTTTTAAAGCTCGGTAAGAATATTTGAGGATGAAATGATATTTTCACAGAAAGCTGGAAAATAGATTTTCAAAAAACAAAACACCTTACCTAGACCCAGCCTAGCCAAACTAAATATATAAAAAATAAATCACAAAGATAAAGGAAGAAATAATCTTGAGAGCTTTAAATAGTGGAAAATAAAACTGGTGAACCAGAAGAGAATGAAAATTATACCACTGAAAAAGTATCAAAAGTGTTTTCAAGGAAAATGCTGAAATATTTTAGAAATTTATATTCTAGCCATTTTGTCACGTAATTTACAAATGGAATGAAAATTAGCAAACATACGCTCTTCATATAGAAAGATAGAAAGTACTTATTGGCACCAGTCAGTAAAGGGTTTAAGAATGGGGAAGTTGACATTAAAAAAGACCGTAAACACTAAATTCAGTAGTTTAGTTAAGGTTAAAAATCTCTCAATATAATTAATGAAATGTGTAGGCTTTAAAAAGAATTTTCAGAAAGTATATTATTTCAATGCATTATCTAGTAACTATTATCTGAATTTCAAAGCCTGGTGTGGTTCGAGAGATGAAGGTTCTGCTTGACTCCAAAGCATTCTGCTAATTATTAAGCTATACTATTTTTCATTTTAAAAGAAAAGTATCTTCAAAGCAGTTTTCAGAGTTCAGCCTTATATGAATTTATCATTAAATAATTTAAAACAAAATAAATAAATGGAGTGCTTAAATATAAGCAGCTAGAAAATGGACAACCAAAAATGTAAGAAAAGCAGGAAGAAAATAATAAGGAAATAGAAGAAAAATAAGTGAAGTAGAAAATAGGAAAGAAGAAAATGGCTAAATTATAAACATGTCTTTTAGTAAAAACAACAATAATAAAATAAGATTTCTTAATTAACTGAATTTAAGAAAAAAATTTTAAAATACAAAATTTTACATGAGAAAGGGACTCAGATAGAAATGATAAAATTTATATGATGACCTTATATGAAAATCTATGTTAATAAATTTGAATTCCTTGATATTCATCAAATGCACAAAGTAAAATGGACTTTAAAAAAATTAATAAAATTATTAGGTCAATAACCATAAAAAAAATCATGATAGTTATTAAAGAAATCTTTCCAAGGCCCAGCCCTGTGGCTGAGCGGTTAAAAGTTTCACATGCTCCACTTTGGCAGCCCAGGTTCGCGGGTTCGGATCCCTGGTGCGGACCTGCTCCAGTCACTAGCCATGCTGTGGTGGTGTCCCCATGTACAAAAAAAAAAATAGAGGGAGATGATCAGCAACAGAAGATGATTGGCAAGATGAATGTTAACTCAGGATGAATCTTCCTCAGCAAAAAAAAAAAAGAAGAAGAAGAAGAAGAAATCTTTCCAGAAAAAATCTAAATACTGTGGAGTTTTTATTTTTAATCTAATATAAAACAAATAACCTCATGATACACAGACTGCTTTAGACCATAGCAAATACTGTGGAACCAGTTTCCCTCTTTTTAAATGAAGTTAGCAAAACATTGACATAAAAAGTTAACAAAATGGTTAAACACTATAACTAAGGAACAGTCACTATCAAATATATTTAAAAACAATATAGAAAAGAAAACATAGCAGTCTACTGAAATATTTTTCAACCATAACCAATAATAGCTTATCTGGAATACAACAACTTTTACTATTCAGAAATTGACTAATATGTTCATCAAAACGATAAGTACTAGAAAAATTAATGATAATCTCTACAGATGACCAATGTATTCAATAATATCCAATGCCTATTCTTGAAAAATAATTAATTGGAAAACTAGGAATAAAAAGTCTCCTTGAGAATAAATCTATTGTCATAGTTAATAATAAAAAAAGAAAATACTATTAAAACAAGGAAAACAGGCTCAGAGAGTGAAGTGCTCACCAAATGCAAATAAAAATAAAACAGATAAAAGCAATTAAAAATTAGCAAAGGTAGAGATGAAATTATAGCTACATATAAGATATAAGATTAAATATCTAAACAACTAAAGACAATTAATTATAGATCTCTTAAATATAGGAATATGTCCATAAAGTGATTGAAGGAGAGAGGTAAGGGAAGCATTAAAAAATAAAGTATTTTCCTATATTTGTGACATAAAAACATAGTATCACATTGTTTGGACTCATAAGTAGGATTATTTTAGAAGATAATCAGCAATCTGTCCCCATAAGCTCTATTTGATGGACATTCTACTGAAATTATGGTACATAGTCTCCTCTTAACTTTAGCTTATAATATTACTGTTTTCACTGTTTTTGTGTTGTTTTTTTCCTCAATCTTCATTGAGAATTTTATTGGAAAGTTAAGAGGAAGCCTATCTTTTACAGTGTTAATGAGGCTAGCTCCCATTATGGACATCTAGTGAGTACTTTGATTACAGATTTGCAGACAATTCTAATTATTTGCACTATGAAACCAACACATTGGTTTCATAAATTAATAAAATAAATAAATAAAATTAATAATTAATTTTATTTAATAAAAAGGAGCAGTATTGAAACAGTAGATTAAAGAGTAAAATAGAGGGCAAGTATAAACAGAAAACCGGACTCTTAACGAAGGGACATTTTATGTTTTGTTCCTTCTGCTTGTTTTTCTTTAGATCTGACTTGGAACATCATAAGAAGCTTCTCTAAAGTCACTGCCCTGCCCTTATCTCCTGCTTGACAGCTGGCGTAGGGTGCCAGGACATCTGCCTAGCAAGGAGCCACAGTCAAACACCTTCAAGCAGAATGAAGAACCAATATTTTCATGACCTAACTTTTAAACAGTTTGCATTCTTTTCTCCAGAAATGGTTGGTTGATCTTACGTTTATCCTAAACTGCTTCAAAAATATATATCATTTTTGGTTATTTAAGAAAATCTCATGGAAACATTTATTATGATGGTTAGAAATAATAGAGATTTTTAGAGCTTTATTCTTAATTAGCCAACTTTTAGTTAATGAGCATGAAAGAAATTATAAATCTCATAATTGGAAGATTAAAAAAAGTATTTTGTATTGATCAATTTTATGGAAAAACATATATTTAAATGCTAATTTGGTTGATCATATTTTATAAATTCTTCCAAAAGAAATTCAGAAGTAAAGATTGTTATATTATACATAAATGATTTGTTTACAAGGTATTCGTTTGCATTAATTGAAAATGGTATTTTTAAACTTGATGAGATTTAACAAGAATCCAGTATCATTAACATTTGTAAAGATTATTAACTATTTATTTTTATAACTTCTTATACTATCCAAGGCCTACAGACAATTTCAAGTTTGTAATTTCACTTCTTTTAATAAATATCACCACTGACCTCAACTACATTTTAGTTATTCTAAAACAGTCTTGTTATTCTTTTCCTAGCTAATTTAAGGAAGTTTTATAAACGTATGTAGTAAACTTTGATCTTAAAAATGGAAAGGGATCATATATTTGAGGGAATTAATTAACAATAAGCTTAACTACTAGTATTTCATTACATTTTAATGATTCATACTACCCTAAATGCTGCTAAAAAAATACATAGAAACTTAACTGGACAGGCCAAATAAGTTTTCCAATTCACAGTCACAAGAAATACCAAGAAGAACAATAAGCAATAAATAAGCATAAACAATAATGACACAGCTGATTGTTATTACTCCACTGAGCAGACAGTATTATTTCATTTCTTTTCTCAGCCTCCGCCATTCCATCCGCCGTGCTTTCACTGCTGGAGAACTAAGAAAGGTCTTGCCATTGTCTGAGTCCTGGTCTTTCAATTTCCTTCTATTCACCACGGCTCTGGCTCTTAACGTCTGAATTCTGCCACCCCTAATTAGCATTCATGTCAGAAGCCTATGGTGCACTACAGGTTATCACAATTGGAAGTGAGAATAACAGGAAGAAAAAGTGAAAAAACCTAGCAGCAACCATCAGAACAACTTAATGTTTTCAAGAAAAGGCAATACTAAGGATGACTGGTTTGTTAGGATCAAAAACTAGTGATGAGAAAGTCTCCCTATGTGCTCATATATTGTTCTCTTGCCTGGAAAACAAACTCCATTTGGATATCTCAAGACGTTATTACAAAAGGCACTTTTACCTGAATTTTCTGGATAGAAAATGAATAACAATCATGATCTGGGGGCTTATGTTTTAAAGCAACAGCAAAATAGCGTAGCAGGCCTGTAGAAGAGTATTTTACCTTAATAACTTGAATAAACCACATTTACTATTTACCTTTCCTTTTTTTTCAAAATTTAATCCAAGGCAATCTACAGTTTTTCTTTTTCTTTATTTTGTGTTGCAAGTCTATTAAGCCAATGCATTCTTTTCAATGGCTGATTCTCACACGCACAGAAATCCTTTAGTACACCACTGCAAGCACAATCATCATGTTCTTAGTTGCTGCAAACTATTTTTACCTCCTATCAGAAGAATAATTTCCATGAATTTACATAATGTACAAAAATCTGAGTCTTTATTGGCCATAATTATCATTCTAAGAAGAGTTTTTGCTTTTACTATATATCTATAGAAAATCTGCTAGGATTTGGGAAGGTGAGGACAAGTTCTTTCTCCCTGAAATATAATATTTAATCACCTGAAATTCTAACGAATCCTATAGAAATAATGATTGTGTAATACATTGAAATTAACTTTCAAGAAAAAGGGCTAGAATTTTGCTAGTTGTGCTGTTCACCAGTATTTCAGGAAAGAGACTTACTGATGTCAGAGCAATAAGGGTTTAAAGGAGGATATGGCTTAGTGGTTATCATTCAGGCTTGTATGAAAAAAAGAATTCATATTTTAGTAAAAGCTGGTATACTATTAAACTCCACTTGACGGAATTATCAGTTTAGATCAGAGGTCTTGGTTGTTACTGTCTTTCTGCTGGTATTTGTATTTTTGCCATTAAATATTTCATTAGCTTAATTCACGAGTGAAAGAGGAAAAGGGGGGAAAAAAACGCTGTAAGCTCAAATCAATCAAATGTGCCGTTTCACTGCTCTTCCAGTAAAAGGTTTGACGGGAAAGGAGACTGCACCTATTAGCTAATCTCTAAACTGCATTTCATCTCTGAATCTAATTTATTAGCCCTTTACATGAATAATCAAGATTTGACTACACAAAAGTTACTGCCAACATCTCCATTCATACACGACTAAATAGGGCTCATTAGCTCCCTTCCCAACATCGCTATTATGCTCTGTGGTGATGCTAACACCTCTGCCTCTTAGGCTTTTCACCTTGAAGTCCTCATTCACACTTCTCAAATGTTTTTGCACCACATCTAATCCATGTCCAAGAAATCTCAGATCTGATTTTTCAATGTTGCCATCTCTTTCCTCTTTCTTATTGGTACTATGTCTCTCAAATCAGACTCTACAAATCCCCCATTCAGTAGTACCCATGAACAAACCATATCTCACTTGTTCAAAATGTTCCTTGACTCACTTCTTTGTTAAACTCTTAGAATAATCCATCCCTTTTTTTTTTCTTTTAGGTACTTGAATTGTGAATATGGGGTTTAAAGAGACTGAGGTATCTAAGAAAAAAAACAAACCTCTGGTTTGAGTGAAAAGCACTGAAAGCACAGACTTTGGAAATATTAGAGAAGCAGGTCTGGTAAAGCCTGAATTGAAGGAGGAGGTCTGATGCACGCCGAGTTGGATACTGGGCATCCAGGTGTATATATGTCCTATAAGTAGTTGCAAATTTACATCTGAATCTCAGATCAAGGTCATAGCTGAAATTTGGATTGTATGATTTAACATTGGTTCTATTGTGACAACATCTTTAAAAATGAGAAAATTAGAGCATAAATACTGCATTTCCATGTAGTTTGCTGTGGTTAAGCTGAACCAAAAATTCAGATTTCTCTATTCACTCCTCTATACGAAACTTAATATATTGTTCACAATAAAGTAATCTTCAACAAAATTATAGTATTGACAATAATGTGGGCAATAAAAAAGAATATAGCAACAAAATGAAAATACTTAAGAATCTTTATTACGGTAGCATTTTTAAAGTAGATTTAATAAAGAAGGATGAAGAAAGCAGGGATATGTGTGTGTGTGTGTGAGATTATGTGGTGAAAAATGAGGTCTGGTCACATATAAAGCTTTTAAAGATAGAGAAGCTGGGATTTTTTTTAATTATGCCTAATTTCACATTAAAACTCACAACTTTCTTTCTCTATGGTACCATCACCAATAGTTTTATTTTATCTAGCTGATCTGGAAGTCTAAGAGAATATGTGAAGTTATCTGAAATAAAATACATTGAGCTGTTAGAGCAAGAACGAAAGAGAAAAATGTAGTGCCAGCAAGATCCCTGAAATGGAAGAAAAAATATGGTGAGAAAAGGTTTGGTTGTCTTTGAACAAGCTGGTTGCAGGAATGGGGTATGAGGAGACTGAGTTTGAATGAGGCAGTTCCATTTCACTATTAACACTTAAGTAGTACTTATACATGTTTACCTACTACATCTTCCTTAAGTTATTTTGATCTTAGTATTTCTAGAATACATGTTCAAAACTGCTTACAAGTGGTGTAGGGGTTACTAAGAATGAAAATCTTTTTTCTTTGGGAAGCTGCAGTGTCTGGGTTTCCAAGTCCAAATGCTAGCAACTATCTAAGAAGAACTCTGTTTGACAGTCCTTACGTGACAATAGAAAGAGAAGAATCAGAGGAAAACTTATCGCAGTGGCAGATTTGAAGCCCTGGAAATCTGCTCTTGTTGATATTATGGAAGAAGCTACAGAACCATTTAGGGGACGATTCAGTCACTTCTCTCTTTTGTACTGCGATTCTCTCCATTGTCCTTGGGACTCTGCTCCCAGATAAGCCTTCTGTATGTGTGGCTTGAGACAACAGAGCTTTACAGGGCTAAGCAAGTAAACTCAATACTGAAATACACAACCTTCCAGGAAGTACTAGAAAATAAAAAAATAAAGCTAAGTTGCAGATGCATGTTTGTTAAATTCATTGAACAATGGGGAAGAAAGAACCTCCTTAAGAGTAACTGATTTTTCTGAAAAAAGTAACCAAATTCACAGTCATTTGCACGCTGACGTGCTACTAGTCGTCAAGGGAAAGAACATGTACAGTGGCCTTTAAGTGCTAGTAATCTTTTGATGGACAAAAATCAATTATTATCCAAAAGCAGCCCAGTGGGAAGCACTCAACATATTTAGACAGGCCTGAAAAAATCTATTGAAAACCAAAAATACAGAGGGAAAATAAGCATTCCCTATACGAACTTGAGTAAATATTCAGTCATCTGATCCTGCCTCTAGTTAGCGAATCCATAGCAGCAAGGATGACAGGATGAAGCTATAAACTGAAGATACAGCACACGTGATTCTTCTCTGTCTCATTCAGAATTAGTATTTTTGTTATTATTTTTGGCAATCAGGAATTTGTATTTTAACGATCACTATGTAACAAACAAAATCATCATAGATGAAAACATGATTCTGAAGTTGATATTTTTAGTTCCATTAATAATGATAAACACGAGAAGCGAGGGAATTTTAATAATAATTGAACTTGAAACTTGAAGACCAGAGAGATAATATGAGGACGATTAAGGAGATGGCATGAGTAGACCTGAGTTTTAGGTCTAGACCTGCAGGTGAAGTTACACAAATTTCCAAAGTATATGATATCATAAATCTTAATTCAAAACTAAAAAAAAAATTAAACATTTAAACAATTGTTTAGGGCTTTCTAAAATGAATTCATTCCATCATATAACTGTATGCTGTACCCATACAGTGTTTTGGGCATAGGTTGTATTTTTGAAGGGAGCAAAAAGCATTTATAAACAAGATGCTTAATCTCAATTCTAATGAAAGAAGCTCCAATACTATTTTTATTGCCCAGGAAAATCTGAGATTATTGTTTAAAGAAGCTGAAAGAAAACTGAGTGCTAAATTAGGCAAGGAGAGAAACAAGAAGCCCAAGACATCTAAGGAAGATTGGCCTATAAATCTTGGCCTCCATAGACGGGAATGTCTAGATGTTTGGGGACACACACATAATGGCATCACAGTGCTCTAGCATATGGAGGATTTCTGGATGAGAAGCATTGCTTTAGGTGAACAATTCTCAATCAAGATGCTATTTTGGTCATAAACTATGGTTGTTAGACTTTTCCATACTGAGCCACTAGAGTTTTCATTTTATAGTATCGGTTGCTTAAGTTGGCTTCAGAGATTGGTCAAAACTCTGTTACTCTATTTTCTAGCTGTGTGACCATAAGTAGGTTACTTAGGCAATTTGGACATCAGTTTTCTCACCCATAAAATAGTATTAATAATGGTATCTACCTCAAAAGGTTACTGTGACAATTCAATGAGTAAATCTATGAGTAGCGCTTTGAACAACGTCTAGCACATGGTAGACATGCAAAAAGGTCTTATTATTTTTTTGTAATGAACCATGTTCATATAATCATATCTGATGAAGCTGAGAAGCAGACCAAAGTGCCAGCCCCCATCATGATAGTCTTCTTTCAATTTTGCAAATTTTCCAAGATCTTTCCTGCTTCAAGACCCTTGCATATGGTGTTCTCTCTGCTGAGAATTCTCCTTTTCCCTTTCTTTGCCTTGCTAATTCCTTTTCAAACTTCAGGTCTCAGCTGTCTATTCCTCTGCAGAAAGGCTTAATCTGACTTGTCCTTCCACTCCTGACGTCCTGTATAATTTAGGATTATCCTGTAAAAGGCATCACCCCATTTATCTTCTTCTTATATTCTAATCACAAGGTGTGGTGTGTGTATGTGTAATTCTCTATATGAATCCTTACCATTTTCTGAGCTCAATGAGAGCAAAAGACCATGTCTATTTTGTTCATCACATATAGCTTTTAGTGTAATATCACCATCATTCCATGCATATTTGTTAAATAAAAGAATAAATGAATAAAATAAATTAATACATACAATTCAAGAGAAATGGAGCTGATTATGATTAGCACACTGATAATGCTGAATTCTAGACCTCACTGGTTTTTTAAAGACGTATAATAAAAATGTTGAACAAGAACAATAAGTGAATTTCTTTTTGTGGAGATGTCATTATTCATAACACAGCCAGAATCTCCTCTGAGATTTCCCAAGAGAGAAAAGGACAAAGTAATCATAACATAAATCAATGATCATAACCGCCTTATAAAATATAAATTAAACACCAATAAATTACATCAAGCATAAGGCTTACATAAATAAGGTAAATAAGCTCTTCAAATCTGTTCTTTTCTTGATTGGGGATACTCTGTGATCAGAGTACTCAGAAAAAGAATTTTTTCGACTAAGTGAAATAAAAAACAAATAAAATGTCTTTCCTTTTAAAAAATATCAGAATCTCTTCAAAACCAGTAGAGTGACATACTCTAAAACATAAATAAACTATTTATTAAAATATAAGCTTAGATCATGTTCCACAGTTGACCTTACATCTCAGTTATCTGGAGTAATGATCTGAGCAGTAGTTCTCAATCATCATTATAGATCAGAATTACCTGTGGAACTTAAAAAGCTAAAGATGTCCAAGGTCCAAAGCCCAGAAATACTGTTTCAAAGGTATGGAATTAATTTTGCGTAGCAGTACTTTTTTACAAGCTTTATGCTTGGCTCTGATATGAAACTAAGATTAAATACCACTTGTTTATCTATAGCTACAAAATTGTTTATGATTGAGAAAAAAATCAGATACTTTTTATAAAACAACCCTGAGTAATTAAGCAAGACTGAGAAATGATACACGTCGTCTTAATTATCTGCTTTGTTTGAACAAGAAGTTTGCAATAACCTGCACACTTGAAAAATATTTAAATATAGTCATTTGAAAGTTGCATACTACCTCTAATGTTCCATTTAATTAAATACCATTTATTTAATTTAATTTGAAAAATATTTATCAAGTGCTTGCTATGCCTGAGACACTTTTCTCTGACACTGAGAGATCAAAAAAGTGTAAAATTTGATCATTGGCCTTGCACAGATTCATATCAAATGGAGACACAGATATAAACAAAGTTTCCAAACTAAAAAAGCAATGTATGGTAAGTCCCATGGTAGAGTATTATGATACATAAAGTGTATGCCCCACTCCTCCCCACACACACACATACACACAACTTAATGGAGAGATCAGACAGTTTCACGGAGTGGGTGTTTTTTGAGATAGGTCTGGAAGGATGAATAGGATTTTTCACAGGGGAACATAAAGAACTGAGCAAAGATTTGGAGCCATAAAATAAGTGATGTATTTGCGAGTTTGGCTGGATCAAGGAGAACACAGAAAGAAGTGTGCGGGCCAATTGCTGAAGACTACAGATGTCCCCTGTACAGCACTCTTTACTCTACGAGCACTGTAGAGGCACATAAGTGTAAAAACAGGAGACAGACAGATCTTGTTCCTCCAAGGAATGTTCAGTGATATTTGGAGAAATACTGCACACATGAAATAAAGTATAGTATAATATTAATTCTAAACAATATAAAGTACTGACAGGTACTATAATATCTCAGAAATGGAGAGAAATATATTGCAGACAAAGGGAATAGGGCTAACATATTAGGCTAACATAGTAGTAATGGGAGATGAGGATAGAAAAATAGGAGAAGACAAGACTGTAGAAGGGTTTCATCAGGGTCAAAATTTTGGGGACTTTTTAAAGGTCGACAAGGAGTCACTAAAGATTTGTAAGCAAGGAAGCAGGAAAATGACAGAAGTAGATCTCTACAGTGGAGAGCTGGGTACATTGCAAAGGGGAAGGCTGTTGGCATGAAGGATAGTTACATGGTCACTGCAACAGTCCTAGCAGGAAGTAATGAGATCCAGGACATACTGGCAGAAAAAGGATGAGCTAGCATCCTGTGAGAATATTCCATCTGAAGGCCAGGGATGGAGGATTGGTGGGTATAACACTTATCTTTGAAAGGAGAGGGAGATATAAAATTAAGTTAAAAAGGACCTAG
Organism: Ceratotherium simum simum; assembly: GCF_057802395.1. Lineage (NCBI taxonomy): Eukaryota > Metazoa > Chordata > Mammalia > Perissodactyla > Rhinocerotidae > Ceratotherium > Ceratotherium simum. The sequence goes on along the minus strand of NC_141918.1, from coordinate 25,145,307 downwards.
CAAGTTTGAACATGATGGATAAGGAGCCAAGTATTCACTGAGGTTCTTAGCAAGGGAGTGATTAAGAAACCTCATGAGCGCTCATCACTGTCATTTCATGATTATCAACTTTGCTTCACTATCAAGAGTCTTTAACCAAAGCTATTTTATTTTGACATGCCTAGAGATCTGACGTCCTTTGTTGCTACTAAAAGAACAAGATTATGAACTCCTCCTTGCTTCATTTGCCACTATCAATCAATTGTAGAAACTATATAAATGCTGAAACTGAGTGGTTGTTTGTTCTGGACATTAACCTTACATTTTTATTGACTACCTGGGGAGACATAAGGACTAGCATTGATAAGCTTATTCTGTAGGTAGAAAGTACTGACTAAATAATATAAGAGCTCCTTGCTTATCCTAAAATTATTTGCAAATGGCATAGTAGCATAAGCGAACACTACGGTGTGATCTAATTAAAATATATAATTACAAGAGGGGTAAAAATACCTAGCTTATCAGTATTAATTTAATTCTGTTGGTGGTGAAAATATTTCTGACTTAAAAAAAGCTTTTGTCATTTGATTTAATTAGGGAGATTAGTCAAGTAAAAGTGATTCTCCGTGATAAAAACAATTAAATTGAAGGCAAGGTTAAAATATAATTATAACAGAAAAAATCCAGAAAAATGAATGGCATGCCCTCTGAAATATATTTGCAGGAGATAAAAGCAGAAGCAAAGTTCACATGAGGCTCCTCACATGACTCTATTTATACAACTGCGTGTCCACGTATTTTTCAAATCTTAACACTGACAATTCTCCAACAGCAACTAATTTTGTAGAAATGTAAAGATTTCCAGTAATATATGAAGCTGTATTATTAATCAACATAAGCAGCCCAAACATTAATATAATTTACATCATTGAAGACTAACAAAATAAAACTGTGACTAAATTAACATTGACTCATCTGTTACACAGTAATTGCTAAATAACTGTAAAATACATTACATTCTGTTCATTACTGTTCCAATTATAATGTCCTTCTCTATCCACTTCCATGTTTATCTAAATTTATCTAACAAGAATGGAAAAACAAATACCTACCAAAATGGTGGTAACAATCAAAGAACGATTAGATAAGGAATCTGTGATGTTGGCTGGCTTCCCCTTCTGACTTTCTGTCATATTCAGGCCACTGGCTGGATCCCAAGTTCCAATCTATAAAAGAGCATATGTACTTTGTAAATTGTCCATCAGGCACCTGCGAGAGAGTATTGCAAGAGAAAGTTAAGACTGCTAACACTTATTATTCACCTCTGCTGCATTATCTGCTGTCGTTAAAGTAAAGGCTGCTTGTTTTAAGCATGATTCACTGCTCTGTGAAGTGTGGCCAGTGAAGTGTGACATTAAAGAACAAAATGATCCACTGAACTTTTACAGTCAGTGTGGAAGCTTAATTCTCTATTCAAACCTTCCTTCACCAAGATAAACCAAATTTGATGATACCTTGATAGCTGGCTAAAAACTCATTAATAGTGCATGTCTTTTACTGTAATGGATCTATCTCATTCTCTCGTTATAAAGATAACATGCCATATTATATGGACAAAGCTAAAAGACAGAGCAAAACCTGGGGATCCAGGATAAATTAATAGGTAAAGGCAGGCTTAAGATAGGCATTCACTGGTATTCTGCATAACCCCCAGTAGGGCAAAATCCTATCCAGAATTACCTTGAGAGCTTTTAAAATACACCTTTGCAGATTTTAAAATACTGTAAGAAAAGGAGACTACAGCACAATCTAATCTAGATAACCCATTCCAATACTTCCACCTATATTCTATTTAATATGTATTTTAATTTAACTAATACCCTCTGATAGAGTAGGCCATATACTCTCAGTGTTCAGACATTTTATACCCACTGAACACAGCCTATGGGATGACACAGACACGCCTCTGGGAGACACATATAAGCATAGGATGCCACTAAATGCATAGATCAGGCGGTTTACACGCACCTGCACCATTGCACCATCATATAACAACAGTCATCACTCAAAGGAGAATAGAGGCAAAAGGAGATCTCAAGTCAGTAGTTCTTTTCCCCACTCTCTCAGACCTGGGAGTCATCAATAGTGAAATTAGTCCTCCTTACCCTCCTAGCCAATTACCAACTTATTTTCCTCAAAGGAAAGAAAAACTATCAATTATCAATTTATCTTTAAAATAAAGCTTTGTATATAAATTAAATTATTTTTAAAGTGACACTGATTTAGCAGGTAATGTTTACCCTGGTCTACCTAAATATGCTAATAAGGGTCCCATCAACATAACCTCATTGAAATGAAATATTATGAGCCTTTAATTTTCTTTATACTCCATCATATTTATTCTTTTTGATAACTTTTTTCATTTGTATAGCTTTCCTAGTAACCTCTTAAGACATCCATCTTCCTTTAATTGAAGAAGCACAAAAGTAGAAATATTAGTGACTTTTGTTATTCCTAAGACTAGATATGTCATTCTAACAGTTGTATATAAGTGCAAACTCTAATTATTTTTTCAAGAATGTAACTATACTAGGGACTCAATATTAACTTTCTTTTAGTGATGTCTAAAAAAAGATCTCTTGCCATATTTTCTTACATGGAGTTAATTTTCCTTACCATTAAAAAGTATATATTCCTGATGTTTGTGTCAATAAAGGAAAAAGCCAAATAATACAGTGAGAAAGAAAATATTGATTCAGCATTCTTTCCAAAGTAAATTATCTATGGCCAATTAAATTTCTTTAGTTTAGATTATGATTACCATGATGTCATAAAGACGGAGTCTATCTGTAATTCAGGGTCAATAATGGAAGGCATTCGGGGGCCAGGCGGGTAACATCAACGTGCAAAATGGTAGGGCACGAGACAGTAGTAAGAATTTCCAGGGCAGGGTGTGCAGTTTTTAAATCTCACAAAATCTCAAGGCAGAGTAGCAAGTAGGGGCCACAATCCCAACCCTGCTCTGTTCACAGAGCTGTGCACCTTGGGCTGAACGTAGCCAGAGCAGGTGCTTTTTGCAAGTGCTCAGCTAGGCATCCCCAGAGCTCGTAGAGCCCCTGCTGGGGACCTGGGTGGAGAAGGACAGAGGGGATGTAAAACCTGGAACGCCTGCTGACCTGCTTAGTGTGTTTCAAATTCAAAATCATTAAAAAACACTGTGTTGGCTAAATAAAACATCTGCTGGTCGTATTTTGTAGTGACTGCCACTTTTCTGTCCCTGGTCTATAATTAATACCTATTACACATTTGTTCCCTTAGATTTTATTTCCTTTCTTTTTTCATCATTGGCTAAATAGCTAGATTTTTCAGACATATAATTCTACCAGCCAAAGCACTGGCAACATCATTTGCCCGCTGCCGTCTGCCTAGTGCTTGATCATGAAACCTCAGGCTCGATCAGTAAATTTTTCAAATTTCTAATCAAATCACTAATACAAAATATTAGCCATTTCACTTACCATTGTCCTCCATGATTACTTTTATAAAAAATAATTTAGCTAAATGTTCATTCATCTACACATACTTACCTAGTTTCACTCTCTGTCAGTTGCTTTTCTAGTACGACTTGGATGGAAGGGTTCTGGCTCATAGTATGTGAATCTATAATTTCCTATAATCACATATATTAAGTATCCCTTTTTGTAAATCTCAGGTTTCTTAGAAGAATATTATGAAGTTTCAAAAATTTCAGTGGTGTCTAATTATAATCAAATAAAATTTTGTATGATTCCTAGATTTTAAATCTCTTGGGACTGTACAATTCAAAACTTTCTATTGATAGAGGAAATTGTCCCCAGGGTTTGTTTTTTAATTTTTGTTGTGTATTTTATTTTTGTTTTAAGTTACTTGTATCAAGGTAGAAAAGAAAGAGATGCAAGAAAAAAAGAACAAGAACCATGGACTAAGTCAAGACAGTCTTTTTTTTTTGTTTTTTGTTTTTTTTTTGGTGAGGAAGATGTGCCCTGAGCTAACATCTGTTGCCTACCTTCCTGTTTTTGCTGAGGAAGATTAGCCCTGGGCTAACATTTGTGCTCATCTTCCTCTATTTTATATATGGGATGCTGCCACAGCATGGCTTGAGGAGCAGTGCATAGGTCTGTGCCCAGGATCCGAACCTGTGAACCACAGGCCACTGAAGCAGAGCATTTGAACTTAATCACTACACTACTGAGATGGCCCCAAGACAATCTTTTTTCTTCTAATCTATTTTCAGAACCACTATTATTTCATTATATGATTTAATCAAGTCTTTTAAGCACTTTTTTAAGTTATAAAATGGAATAAAGGTATCTAAGCACTGTTGACCTTGCAGAGTTGTTTTTAGTAGAGTGAGTCTATACCTTAGTTTATTTGGACACTTCAACTTTACAATTATCTTCCTGTCATAAATATTAATAGCACCCTCTTGTACAATTAAAAATGTCATGGTTTGGATAATAAATTACAAAGTCACCCTAATTATAAGGATCAAATTAGATAAGTAATGTGAAAGTGCTTTAAAAATGATAAAGAACTATAGAAAATTATGGCACTATTCATTTTTATCTTATTTTATGTACTGAATAGTTCTTAAACTAAATTTGCTCTTCTTGTCATAAAAAGAACGCATTTATAGTTGTCAAATTATAAAATACACAAAAGATAGAAAAGAGAACATCAACTTAAACTTTGAACCCATGCACATACCCAGAGTCAATCATAGAAAATGTTTTAGTGTACTTCCTTCAAGTCTTTTACCTTTTCTTTTTCTTTGTGAGGAAGATCAGCCCTGAGCTAACATCCGTGCTAATTCTCCTCTTTTTGCTGAGGAAGAACGGCTCTGAGCTAACATCTATTGCCAATCCTCCTCCTTTTTATTTTTCCCCAAAGCCCCAGTAGATGGTTGTACATCATAGTTGCACATCCTTATAGTTGCTGTATGTGGGACTCGGCCTCAGCATGGCTGGAGAAGTGGCCCAGGATCCGAACCCGGGCCACCAGTAGCGGAGGACGCGCAGTTAACCACTAAGCCACGGGGCCGGCCCATCAATGGATTTTTCTGAATATCCTATCTTTTGTTCCCCTGAATCTTATTTTTAGCCCTGTTCCTTTCATATTATCTGGTTTTCTCTATTTCTTTTCTACCTCTGAATTTCTTGGTAGACAGTTTTTCCCAAGGTAATTTGAGAGAGAACCTATTTTTAAGTCTACTAATGGGTATTGTCAACTTTTGTTTAAATTTTTACAACCATTCTAAAACTAATATTGGATCATAAAAGCTAAAACGACATCTATTCTATGAAAATTCACTGCTTTGGTCCATTCTGCTACTACGTATTCTGTATTTTTAGTTAATTTAATCTGGGGTTGTGAACACTGCCTCTCTCTTTCTTTTGCTTTGTATATTATAGATTATCTCTCTCCAGGGAAAAAATTTGTAATTTTTGATATAATCTTTAAGACAATTATTCAATATTCTCTGTATGGTTTACCTGCTTTTGATGTTTATTAGGATTTCTAGCCAGAGTTTCTTTTGGTTGAGTGTTTGCTTTTCAATTATCATTGCTCTTCAACAAGACTTAATATATTTGTAAAGGATAACTATGTGACATGCTTCTTTCTGTTTGCTAATTTGAAAATATTTTTGATACATTCCTATATAAAGAAAACTTGGCTAAATAAAGACATTGTGTCATAGTCTACTTCCTTCAGAGCTCTGTAAGTCTTATTCATGTTTTCTAATATTTAATGTTGCTTAAAAGACTCAAGATAACCTAATATTTGTTTCTTTGTTGGTAAATATTTTTTCCTTGAAAGCTTCTAGTACTCTCTATTTGGACGTTTGAAATCTCAATTTGGGAGAGAAAGAGGAAGAAAAAGAGAGAGAGAATACGGTTATTTTCAAATTATATTTGCCAGAAATATAATGCATTTCTCCACTTTATGAAGGTGGGTTTTATTGCATTTATAACTTTCTTGAATTACTCATGTTGTCATGTCTTCTATAAATTTATACTCTTTATATGGAATATTTTTACCCCTTTCACTACCTTACATACGTATCTTGATCACTGATTCAACATTTGAGAAAAGCAGTTCCCTCTTCTGTGTAGCAATGGACAGAACAACTTATAAATGCCCCCAACAACATTACACTTTAATTGTAATTCCTTTCTTAACTTCTTGGAGTTAAAACTTAAATCCCCGAGGATAGAGACTGGCTTACTCAGCCTTTATCCCAAGGTCTTTGAATATAGGACATAGCAGGGGCTTTCTATGTGACGTTCTGAATATATTGGTTGAATGAAGAGATAAACGTATTATCTTATTTGTCTCAGAAATGCAGCTTATTTTTGCTTTGAATTAAAATTATATTTAATTTTTATTTATCTTATCTTCCTTTGTTAGAATCTAAGTGCGTTGAGGGAAGGATGTTACCACTTTTATTATAGATAATAAACATCCAATGAGTATTTATTGAATGAATGAATGGATGAATGGAATAAGTAAATGAATTACTAACTTTCCGAATCTACTCATTCATTCATTAATTCATTTGTAAAATATTGAATATATATTGTGTGTCTACTCTTTTATATTTACATGTTTTGCTTACCATGTTTTGTTCTTCATGGTTTGGTCAAGCTTTATCTTAATATCAAATTTAACTTTTGGGATTATTATGCCACATACCTGTGCTATTTATTTGCATTTTTCTTGAGCTATATTTTATATATATTAATATATCTATTTTATAAGAATTTTATATAAATATTTTATGCTTTCTCTTTTATATTTCTCAAGAATGTTTAAATTCTTCATATAATTTTGCTTGGTAACTATATTTTCTCTTCGGTTTCTTTGTTTTATTTTTTCATGTAGAAAAGAACATTTGTTTTCAGAATGATTTTAAAATTATTTATTGAAGTATCTCCTTAATTAGTTGATGCGTTATTTATTTATCTTTGCTTTTGACAGTTTTCTCAGTATAAATTTCCTTTGTTTTGCAACTCATATTACTCCTTTTTGTCCAAAGGAGATTTCTCTTTCCTCCCCTGAGCTACATAATTGTTTACCTCATCCGTAACTAGCATCTTCTAGTTTCTTCTAAAGGTATTTATTAGCTCCACTTCATGTAAGCAGAATCAGAGGGACATATTTCTTATTCTCTGTGGAATTTGCAGTAATAATCTGTTTGACAAGTACACCAAGAACTTCCTCAAGTAGGAACAAAATAAACATTTCTGGCTAGGTTTAAAAATATTAGTTAAAAATAAAGTCAAGCTCATTTAAACTTAAGAAATCATTTAACATAAATTCTGCACTAAAAAAATAGTTGGTACAATAGAATCTATGAAAATTCTATTTACATTGTCTTATTGACATTTACTAACAATATATCCATGGATGTTGGGGGATGGGAAAAAAAGCAATGTAGTTTTTCATTACAGAACAATGTAAAAGAGAAAAAGAATTCTCTGATCATACATTGTTTTGACTTAATGTCAGACAAATATATTTGTCTTGAGCAAAGAGCATAAGTAGTAGTTTTCCAAAGAAGGCCTGTGTGGTGATCATGAGAGACCACACTGTACATGATGTTTAAAACAGTCTTAGAATAATGCGGAATCTCTATCATAAAATAAGTTTGCTTTAAAAACAATTCTTCCCAATAATTAGTTGCCTCCAACCACATGGCCCATAGAGGGTAGTTTGCCTAGAAGTATATTTACCATTCCTTTTAGAAGAAAGGACATCCCTGATAGTACTGGTTGAGGTTATTGAGGAGTGGAAAGCACAAGGAAGGTATTGATATTAAACGCTAATTTTTATTTAGGAGATAAATATTATCTCCAGTTGACTGAATATACACTGATGGACTGTATATTTCTCTATTAACTAGTGTACCCATTTTTCCTAGATAATTTGCAAACTCAGGTTTCTCCTATATGGTGCATGAATAGTGGGGACAGAATTTTTCCAACACAGTGGTTTTCTTGCTAAGTGTTGCAGGCAAATTAGAGATTTTTTTCCCCCTCACTTACTTCACCTCTTCTACCGTTGAATTTTTAAATGACTTCTAACGTTGAATTTTTAAATGAAAAGTAGAGATAGTTAATTGCATTACTGTCTAATAACAGTACTGTCTAATAATAATTAATAGTAATGTACTTCCATTGGGCTAAGTATTAACAGGAGATCACTTAAAAAAGAATTGGCACTTGATCTCTCAAAGATAGACATGAAACGTTTTATAGCAATTCCTTTGTGCTGCCTGACAGGGAGAATTCAGAGCAAAGAACAATTACCTGGGAACTGGGCCACCTTTTCACACAAGTGACTTGGTCTGTGAGGACAGTGCAAAAAATTCCTCAGTTAATCACTTTCCTAAAACTGTCTTTCCACTAGTTTCCACAGGGTCTGAAATTTCACCATTTAAGAACTACAGTGTTAATAAGAGGACAATAAATCAATAAATATATAATTATCTCACAGAAAGGGATGACTAATCTAAACATAGATTTTTCACCTTTAGGATTTTTATTTTTGTCCAGGGCAAAGTCAACTCTAAACATAATTAAAGCATTAAAAGACAGGTAGTAGTTTTGATTTTTTAAATAAAACTGAATCAATAAACTAACTGTTCTCAAATATAACAACATGATAACATTCAATTAAGGGCCATTTTTCCAAGGATAAAAACATAGTTCAGATATTACTTTGAAATCAAACCAATGCATTACAATTATGTTTAGTATACATGTTTAACTCAAATTCAGTAGTTGAAAGAAAAAAAGTCAATATTTGGCATTCTCTGATGGGCCAAAATAAGAAATTGTGTGCCATCAAATAAGGTAATCCTATTGATTTCTAAACATAAACATCATCTGTAAATAGTTTTCTTAAATATTTTACCATCCTGAAAGTTAAAAGTTATTGAGCAAAATAATAACTATAAACACACTGATGAACAACCAAAAAAATGTCAGTACATGGGGCCAGCCCAGTGGTGTAGTGGTTAAGTTTGCATGCTCCGCTTCGGTGGACTGGGGTTCATGGGTTCAGATCCCGGGGGTGGACCTATGCACTGCTTGTCAAGCCATGCTGCGGCTTGGTGCACATACCCTGGTCTGGGTGCCAGGCATCCCACATACAAAGTAGAGGAAGATGGGCACAGATGTTAGCCCAGGGCCAATCTTCCTCAGCAAAAAGAGGAGGATTGGCAATGAATGTTTGCTCAGGGCTAATCTTCCTCACCAAAAAAATAATAATAATAATAATAATATGTCAGTACAGTTGTGAGACAAGGCAAATAATGAATTCTATATAACAGTTAGACAAATTAAATGGTTAACATCTCCAAAGAAAGATGGTAGGCTTGGATCCTGCCCAGGATGCATTGTTGCCTTTTAGGAAGCAAACAACACATTTCTGACTGGCTTAAGGATTACTAGTCAACAGCACCATTAGCATTGCTTTGCTACAGGGAGGCAAAAGAAATCTCAGTTCCTGGGAACACTGGGGGTCATTGTTGCCATGGGGACCAGGGTATGTGCATCAAATGCCATCGAAGAAAGGAAGATAAAAACTGCTATGTGTCAGGTATCTAGAAATCTATCAAAGAAATAGTTCTTACCTATCAAGTGTGAATTTTCAGATTTAGATAAATTTTGAAGTCTGTAAATTCCGTTTAGACACCTTTTTCATAGGGAGTTAATGAGTACAGGATTGTACAGGCAAGAGAACGGTCAATAGCAAAGATTTCTATAGAAATTATTACTTTTCTTAAAAAAAAATACTCTACAAAAAAATTTCTTCAAAAAGCACTTTGAAACTTGTTCTGATCCTGGAACATACATGCCTGTAGACTCAGGCAGGTACCCTCTCCATATATTATCAAAACATCTGAGTTTTCAGCAAGAAGCCAGTTTTTGTACTGGTGTGTATGCAAATACAAACAGTGAATATTCAGAAAGTAAAGATGGTTAAAAGTTGAAATGAAGCTTCACTTGAAAGTGAAATATGACAAATTTAAACTTTTTAAAGGTTTGCAAATATGGATTACCTTGCCTTTTATTATTTATATAAATTCTTAACTTTGTAGAAATTGACAAACATATGTTCCATAAGATGGCTTTTGATAACTACTTTTCTTTGTCAAGATTTTCTCTAAGGACGCACATGTTAGGAGCTGATTTTATTATAAAGGCATGCTGAGGCAAACACATGGTGTAATTGTTCATAGTCTTAAACATTTCCAGGCCCCTTATCACTATCTCTGGCCAGAGAAATGTGTTAGTTTCATCCTTAGGTTTTTTTCAAAATTAATATAATATTAATATACAAAGCCAATTTTAATAAGGATTTATTAGACTCTTTCCATTGAGGAGACAGAGAATTCTCTTCTCCAAGTTCTATTTTAACATAAAGATCTCATTCAAGAGAATATCAGCAAAATAACCAGAACAGATAGCAAATTGCGATGTTAAGAGAAAGGGCAGGAGACGTAAACAAGAATGATTTTAGTTTGACACCTCTACTTAGAAGAAAATATTCCCTAGTGCAATAAAAATCCATTTGAACAACTATCAAACTATAATAGTAAGATTCTTTTTTTTTTTCTTGGAAAGCACACGTTGTACATAGTGGTAACAAAGGACATTCAGTAAGAAAATTCAATCATGTGGTAGGATTAAGTGATTTTATTATTGCAATATAGTTTCTTAGAAGAAATTCTTTTTTTAGTATAAGTGGTTATTTTCCCAATAATGGCTTCTAGATAGCTCATCTTGCAAAGGAAACGCACCATTCAAAACTATTTTGTGTAAAACTCTTCCAACTGTTTTTGCTCTAAACAGAATCCTGTTGAAGCTATAATCTAATAACCTTCTGAATATTTCTTAATATCTTATGACATTATTCACGTGTTTTGTTCCATCTGAAGCTGGTCTTTCCTAAGCACGTAGCTAGGATTCGAGGGCTACGTAAGTAAAGTTAAACCATTTCCAATGGTAAACCACATCCTAGTTACACATTCTAAAAACAAAAGAAAAGCTATAAAACTCATTTTATTGTCAGTTATAAAGACACTTTTGTTTCCTCCATTTTTCTTGACATTTACCATTTTTGCTATTTTTCCCTCTCCTTCCAAGTGACTCCAATAATTCCACTGACAAACTGACTATACAAATAGACAACAGTCAGACCATGTATGACAATAGAACTTTGACCCAGAACCCCTGGAGCAAACATCCTGGGAAGCCACACTACAACCTCTGCAGCAATCTGCCCAGAATGGTCAAAATTCGTTCAGTAACTTCCAGCTTCCCTTTCTTTGGTCACTCTTCCAACTCAGGATGAACCAGAGAAAGTCAAATATGTCCTCCAAACCAATCACCCAAGATGCCCCTCTTCTCATTAACCCACCTCCTGTTTCCGCATGCAACAATCTCCAATCAGAGCACTCCTGAGGCCTTTCCTTTTCTCCACGATAAAGCTTTTCCACTCCCCTGCCTGCCCTTCAATCCACTGAACATAAGTGATGGTGGCAGACTCCCCTGCTATAGCAAACTCTGAATAATAACTTGTTTGTTCTCATTTGAGTGGTCTTTGTTTATTTCCACACCATAAACTAACAAGGAGGGAAAATTTATAAATAAAATAATTATTTCTACTTTTTAATGTAATATTGGAGTGTCAGAAAGTATTAAATTTCTGACCAGATTTACCATTTGGTGCATCTTTGTAAGCTTAGACTTCAGTACAGCCTTCTCCTATACTCTAAAATCCTTTACTCCTTGAAGCCTTGACCCACAACCCCAGCCCACTGATCGCTTAACTACTGGATTTCTCTATTCTCACTCTGTAGGTATGGAGCAAAGCTGGAAAAGGCAAAAAACTGTGCTATAGGGAAATAACTCTGCACCAGACACTTGAGTGAGCTACGTGAAGTACCTCTTATGATTCGCATAGTGATCCTTCATTCATTCAACAGTCAATAAATATTTCTTGAGGATGTACTTTGTGCCAGACACTTTGTTAGGACTTGAATATGTAAACAGCGGGAAAAGGGACATTTATTCCCCCACCTAATAGGATGAGTATTCTGGCTAGGGACACAGCCTTTTTTTAAAAAAAAAAAAGTACACATAACTATATAATTACACATTGTGATAAGTGCCAGGAAGGAAAAGTACATGGCACTAGGAGAAATGTACATTTGATCAGGCTTAGGGGACATGTAGCTAAGGAAGTAACATTTAAGCTGTGACCCCCAGGATGAGTAAGAGTTAGCCAGGCAAAAGGGATTGGGATGGGTATTCCAGATTGGGAAAACTCTATTGCCAAAGTAATAGAAAGCTTTAAACCTGTGAGGAAATGAAAAAAGGCCAGGGTAGCCGGAACATAAAAAACACCTAAGAGGTTGGTGAGAGTTGAGGAGGAGAGGGAGGGAATGCTTTAGAAATCATGCTTGGATTTTAATCAAAATACAATAGGAATAAATGAAAGGGTTTCAATAGAGGAATGACAGGATTAATTTGCTTTTAAAGACATCGGCTGGCTGCCATGGTTTGAAGAATGGATTACAACGGGGAGTAGAACAGAGAGGCTTGTTGGGGCTCCAAGGTAGATGTCCAGGTGAAAGGTCTCCTGGCTATGATTACAGCAATGGATGTGGCAAGAAAAGGATGGATTCTAAACATATTTTAAAAGGAGAATATACAATATGGTCTTTGAACTGACCAGAAGAATTCAAGCTGGGAAAATCACTTATTCTGATTTTCCTTTTCCTACTGTTAGTACTCAATACCACGCTCCTAAAGAAAGAAACTGTCCCATTATTGCCTGAGGTAGACAAAGTCACCTACTGTTTTTTCCCCTTATTCCCTCTCTTCTGTTCCAGGGAAGGCACTGCCATGGTCTGGACAGCTTGTTTGGACAGACGTGGTGGCTGTGTGTGCAGTATCAGTGACCCTTCTTGGACCGTGGCTAGCTGGGCTAGGTTCCAACCAAGGTCCTTGTTGAGATAAATCTTTTCCAAAGTGGAAAGGATTCACTTTGATCCACGGGCACTATCTAAGTGGAAAGGATGTGTTCACAGTAGCATTTCAATCCCCAGCTCAGTTCCCTGACATGTCGTACCTCTCTCTGTTCAGCAGAAACATACCCATTCCTTCCTGGTTTATCTGGTCCATGACTGTAAACATCAGAAGCATGGACTTTCTTCCTACTAACTGTTTCAATCCTAAGGTTCACATTTCAGAAAATGACCCAAAATATATCATTTTAATGACATACAAACATCTTTATTTTTAGCAGTTATTACTGCATAATCCTATATTATAATTTTAAGAGTCCATTTATTATTGGTAGGTATCCTTCACTAGAGCATAACCTTCAGAAGAGCACAAAATAGATGTTCACTGCATTTCTGTTAGAGAATTAAATGAATACATGAAGTGTGCTGGTCAAAGATGACCAAGGCAAAACTAGTAAAAAGCAGTAGCATGAGCAGTTATAGATAAAGCTAGCATTTTACACATTATCTTGGTTCATTTTCCTCACCCAGTCATAAGATAGAATTGAGAGAGTTAAAATTCCTAGCCTCAATCCCTATAAAGATGGTATTTCCAGATTATTTTAGAGACCATGATATTCTCACTTCAATCTGTCCAAAAGGAAAGCCCTTTGCATTCTACTTTTTTTTTGAGATGAGGAATTTGGCATAAAGTAGTTGGGTGAAAGGATGAAATTCACACAATTGTTATGATAGATCTGGAATTGCAATTTAAACCTCCTGCATCACCGTCTATTGAACCTTCCAAACTGTGAACTCTATCAAGGTAGGAACTCTGTCTTTTCACCTATGGGTTGGTAACTATTCTTTTCAGGAAAAAATAAAAGTAATATCAATGAGACTTATTAGTCTTCATGAAGCAAATATTGCTATTACCCCATGAAACAACTGAAGACATTGTGTTTTAGAGAGATTAAGAAACTTGTCCATAAATGGTAAACGGCAGAACAAAGATTTGAGTCCAATTCTGTCTAAATCTAGTCCTTGATCTCTTAACCATTCCACTAAATTAAAACAATGAGTGCCTTTTGCTACTTAGTAGCACTTTAGTCCTACTGAGTCAAAGTCAAGTCTGCCACAATGGCATTTCCAAAACATTTCCATTATTCTTAAGATCTGACTAAACTAAATCTCCCCTCCCTCTTTTAGCTAATGACTTTATGTACTTATTTTTGAAAATATTGAAAACATTTGATGTGAAATCTTTTAATTCATTTCTCTCTAACTTAGCTTCACCCATTCTCAGTATCTTATCTCTTTTCTCAGGAGACTCACGCAATTTCTTTCTAATATTAATTTCTTCCACTAATTTCTTTTCCAATCTTTGATTTCTACCTTTATCATTGGCTTCTCCCACTTTTGCCACCTGGCTCCTCCATTATTCCTTAAAAACATAATCCCAGTGCTCTGCTATTCCTTGAACTAACAACATTGCTGAAGATTCAGTTAATGCCTTCTGTCACTGTTTATTCATCTCTCACTTCCATTCTCAGAATAGTTTTAAATTCATGGCTCCATACTAAAATTATTCCAAACTATAATATCTTACCAAGCAACTACTAGGCCTCCAGGTTAATCTCTCTTTGAACTTACATTGTATACTAATACATGCAAATATCTCGAAGTTACGTTTACCGTATGACTCAAAATAGCATTTTCGTTCTATTTCCCACTTCTCCTGTATGTAGGGGTGTGTGTGTGTATATATACATATATCTTATGATCAAATCAAACACTATGCTATGTCTTTCCCTTTACTGTTACCTCTTTCTGAAATGACTCAATCTCTACCAATCAATAATTCTTTCATTACCCTTTTGACAGTTGAAAGAGACAACTTTCCATTGTATTTATTCACAAATGTGTGTTATGTAACCATTCTATGTAAAAAGACCCCTGAGGATAAGGACTGTGTGTAATTAATTTAACAAAACAAATTTTCAAATTTCAGAGGAGAATAAAAAATATTTACAAAGTGTCAGGGCAACATGTCTAACTCCCATTGTCGTATTCTCAGTATGGTAGATCATCATACGTATTTGATAACCACTGTATTCAGGGCCTTTCTATAATCCACATTACAGCCTAGAGAAAGCTGCTCCAATGTTTTCTTTATTTGGAGTCCAAGACAGTACTGAGTCTACAGTAACATGAAGAGCATCACCATTTTTATGTTGACGTGTTGAAATACAAGCAATAGTCGAAGCTCATCCTAGTGATTGCATACTTCCAAAAAGCAAGATAGTAACGTCCCCAGTAAACACGATAAAACCCGTAAGAGCTGACTAAATTCCACCATTATCAATTCCAGTCCTGGTATAGACTAATGTTCTCATCTTGGAAACAAGAGAGTTAGGAAGTAACTGCCTCATGAATATTTGAGTTTCAGTTTATTACAAGAGATTCCTGACTTTGCATGATCTTGACAAAAGGCAAAATGTGAAACTCTCAGCGGGAGGAAGTAATGCCCCTATCAGCTTCCGTCATCAGTTGGTCATGATGTATTTCTCCTTGTTTTGGTGACATTATCAAAAATTTGTGTTTTCTCTCTCCTGCATCATTTGAATCAGCATTCAAATATGCTGTTATCTCTCAGGCTAACAGAGCCCTTCTTCCAACTCAATTTCTTTCTTCAGTTTCTATCTATGAATAATGCTCCATGTTCAATTGCTAGATGAAATATAAGATACCTTACTATCTTTAAAGCAGTATTATCTAAAATAGAATTTCTTCTCAAGTTCTTATCAAAATATCTTTTTAATACATAACTTGCAATGGTTCTATCAGGAAAATATCTAAATGCATATATTACAAATATAAGCAAACATACACTAAAATGTTCTTAAAGTAAGGACATACCCAAATTCTATTAGCCTTGCTTGTACTTGACCTCAATCCCCTGAAACGGAATCAAGTAAGACAGATCCAGTGCAATGTGTTGCATTTATGTTCATACGTAACTTACTTGTGCACATTAATTCAGACATTTCTCTTGAATATGACTCAGTAGTAGAAACCTGTTTCTGTATTGAATCCTTTTTTATGGCCTGCTTCTAAGTAAGAAAGTCTATGTAAGCACAAGTGATTGTAAGCTGCATATACAAAGACCCATATTAACTCAAATATTTTCTAATTACTATAGCAAATATTACCTAATAATATAACCTAATTAAGATTATATTAATATATTAATATATGCTATATTATATTATAATTAAGATTATATGCATTACATACAGAGTATCAGAAAAACTTGGTAAGAAAATAAAATATTTAAAGTGTCTTAAGGGCCGGCCCCGTGGCTTAGCGGTTAAGTGTGTGCACTCCGCTGCTGGTTGCCCGGGTTTGGATCCCGGGTGTGCACCGACACACCGCTTCTCCGGCCATGCTGAGGCCGCGTCCCACATACAGCAACTAGAAGGATGTGCAGCTATGACATACAACTATCTACTGGGGCTTTGGGGGAAAAAAATAAATAAATAAAATTATTAAAAAAAATAAATAAAATAAAAAAAAAAAGTGTCTTAAGACATCCTTTATCCCTGACTCCTAATTGTCAATTATTATGTTCAGTATAGTAAATTGAAGATTTTTTTTTAGAGTTACTCAATAAAGTCAAATGTCAATGAAATGTGACTACAACAGGAGCTATTTCTTTATTTCTTCATTAGGATATATGTTTCATTCAATAATTAAAGTAAATAGACTGAATGCCATAAGTACCTTTTCCAGACCTTCTTCCTTGAGGCTGATCACATCCAAATCAAAATCTGTCCGTAAGCCATTGGTTTTGTTGAAAGTTATTCTGCCTGTGAGGCCTTCCCAATGCGCCTATGGAAAAAGAAAGAAAGAAAAAGCATCAATTAGTAAATAAGGGCAGGGAAAACAGTTTTCTACAAAAATTGAAAATATCTTTATTACTTCTCATAAATTTACATTGCTACATATTTTTAAAACATTTTTTATTCTGTTCTGAACTTTGAAGGATGTTTTTTCTAAATAAATTATCCTAGTCTCAGTAAGAATTTAGTGTAAATTTTTCATTTTAAGTAATGTATTTTCCAGGTATAAGTTTTCTTTACGAGAAATTTGAAGACTATGTTTTAAATAGCAAACCTCTTTTAGCAAAGTGAGAAGAATTTGGTCACTTATTATAATATATGAGATAGTCACAATCTCACTGGAGATTACAAATGGAACTACTGTTATAAAATACCACTCTTAAATTCATACTAATGTGAAAATAAACATATTTTATTACAATGAAAGAAACCGAATCTAGGAAAACCTGCATTATACAACTTCAATTATATACTTTCCCCTTAGAATAATTCACTTATTACTTTATTTCCTCTTTTAAGTGAGACTGGGAGAAATGTATCAAAACTATTTCACATCAAGCTACAGTTTCTGTAGAAGGAGCTCTCCATGGAGAAGGAGGTGGGAATATAATAATGGAGCTACGTAATGGGTCTACCCTTCAAAGGTGAGCAAATATCTGAGCTTACTCAAAAGAGGTAAAACCCAGTAGAGTAAGAGTAACATTTCCATAAGGACTACAAATGAATATTATCATTATTACATTTCTTAGGCTCCATGTGTTTATTGGGTACTTATGCGTAGGGATTCTAAAATAGTTTTAGGCTAATAAATTACAAACAAATAGAAAAACTTATCATGTATATCTATATGCATATTGCAACATGTCATCACTGAATTTAAACATGTGGTAACTGACCTCCAATAGACAAGAAATAATTATTTTTAACCCGACTTCTTCCAAAGAAAATAATTTCAAGGTGTTAACAAAAATGTGTATTGTATAAAAATAGAAAATGGGATCAAGATGTACAGGAGTAGAAGTGTGGAATAGTATAACAAATCTGGGATAAAGACAGTGCAAAGAAATGGACATCAGGTGAAACTGATAAATAAATTCAATCACAAATTCAATTCTGAACTTCCTAGCAACCAAAGCAAAGAAGAAAATATGATGAAAACACAATATACAGGGTCTATAAGACATACCAATTGCTCAGCAAAAGCACAACTTTTCCTGGTACTGAGACCTGAGAGAAATGTCTCCTGCTGCTCCTCATAAGGGACACTGAGATTTAGTGGAGAAGGTTCTCAGTAACACTTTACAATAAACGCAACAGTGAGTTTCATACAACTGCTTCTTAGGGGACTGTTTGACACACGCCTCAATAGACAAGTGCTGTGTTCAGAAAACGCAATTCTTCAACTAGCCAAACCTGTGTACTGTGTTTACAGCTTTCTGATGCTGAGTTTTAAATCAGAAGTCAAAGTAGAATGTAGAGTGCGTCGAGCAATAAAAGAGCTGCATATTCTTCAGGGAGTATCATTTCACCTATCTGAGAGTTTGATAAGAATTAGACAATGAAAATTCATGGATATTCTTTGCCAAGGACCTAGAGATTCTTCATTATGATCCTATTTGCATTTTTATTTTCATGATTAATAATTTATTATATGATGAACTGATGATTTCTTTTTAGCTATTAATGAAAAAGCTTATATGGTAATAATACCTGTGACTTTTTACAGCAAAGCCTAAACTTTCATATAAAACTCCTGTTGTAATCAAATAAAAAATATTCTAAGCTGACAAAGGAATTTCCTTCATGATAGGAAGAATAGGAAGAGTGTGTGTGTGTATGATCTTTAAGAGTTTTCCCTTTTTTTCTCACTATGAGCATGCTTGGTCTATAACTATAACAGACGTAATCAGAAATGATATACGGCCATAAGAATGGTTGTATTATGCAATATGAAGCAAACGTTGCGCTTTTCCGAATCCATATATGCTGTTTTATGTTAACTGCTAATATAATTGAAATAACTAGACATTATATTTAGGAATCACAGATCTAAATAATAATTCTTTAAGACTTACAAATTGGGTGTAATTTAGTGTCGTGCAAATGGCATTCATGTTAAAAATTCATTGCATATTTCGTTGCCTAAAATATAAACAAACATTCTTTAAATATCTACATCTCCCCATAAATGAAAAGTAACACACGTGAAGATTCAGAAAAGTGAAAACTAACAATGTTATAAATCATAGGTCACAAAATTTCATCTGTTTACATAATCATGGATATTTTGAAGGATAGCCATTTATTTATCATGTAATTTTCCTCCTTTTGTTCCATGTTATTTAGCAAAAATATTAATTTTGCTTGTACGGGGGAAGAGAGAAAGTTTGACTTAAAAGTAGAAGGTCGCCTGTTAGGAAAACTGCAATAACATCAATTCATTCAGCTTGAGGACAAAAGAGACAAGGCAGGCGTGCTTCTCCTGACTTACCTCTTTAATTAGGCTCATAAAGCGGGTCCCGAAGCGCCAGGGTTTGTGTCGATTACACTGTAAGGAACTCACTGTCATCTGGGGAAACTGTTGGACGCCCACAGACACCACGTGCACAGCATCATACATTAGAGCAGCATCAGTCTGAAAACCGAGAAAAAAGAAAACATGGAGTCAATACAACACGTGAAAGCCACAGTAGGCAGTTTGGCAGTGGAGAGAAGGAAGGGATGAGAGAATATATACCCAAGTTTTCCTTATGTAAGGGAGAAAACAATATCTCCACATGCTCTGGTTCTCTTAAATAAGACATTGTCATCAAATGACTGCATCAGCTCCATTAGGACATTTGACCTACCCTTCCTTTCCTGAAGTGATAACCCAATGTCATATTGTCCTACTACCTCTGTTGAAGAGAAAATGTGTGAAGACATTCATTATTTCACTTTTTGTCACTCCCTCTGTCTCTCTTACTCTATCTCACTACACACACACACACACACACACACATACACAAGGAATGCATTTGTGAACATTTTGAATGATTACATAAATTACATGTTGTACATAAAAGTAAATAACCAAAAATTTTTGTATAGGAACAAAAAAGATTTGAAAGGAGATTCACCTAAAAAGCTTAAAGATATAAATCCTGATCTTTTCTTCAATTTTTCAAAAGGTTCAATCTCAGAAATGATGTTACAGTTTTGAAGCTCAATACATGTATTAATCCCTTTTCAAGAAACTAAGCTTAACCCCCTGTACTGTTTTCTTTTCCCCAAATTTCCATATGAATAAAAGTTCATTTTGGCATCTCAAGTAAAACTAATATGAGTTCTACTGTGTCTGTACCTGCCTAAATGACTGACCATTTTAGAAGTGGATGATAAAAAATAAAACGTTTATAAGTCCTAACAAACCAGAGGCTCAGCGACTGTCAAGTGCTGTGTTAAATGGACCCTCACATTGTGTCTGACGGATCAATGCCAGGCTCACTACCTACAGAAGAGGGCCACACCAACAGTGCTGGTAGCAATGAACTTTGGGCCATCTGCTTGGCATGCTTCGGAATAAAAGCATATATTTTCTCTTCTCATTCACACAATTAGTGAGCTGTGAAATGAATTCCAAAATGAATAGGAACCCTGTAGATTATAGCATTTGCCACAATACAATACAAAATCAGTATACACAGTAGCTTTCAAGCAAATGGATCCTAAGGAACTTTACCACATAAAATGGAAGACTGCTAAAAGAGTACAATGCAATGACAGAACATAATAATAATACCATTTTATAGTTCATAAATCTTTGGGGAATATAGCTCAGATTCATAACCTTCATTTTGTAAATACCAGCTGACTACTTTCACATGTTCTGATGGCTGCATATTGAAAACTAGAATGGTGGAATTGATACAGGCATCCATCGTGAGCCTGAGGATTAGACTGATATTTGTCTTTGGCCTGAATTAACACTCAGAGGACAAATTTCATATACCACACAGGTGGTCATAAGAATAGTTACCAAGATATAAAAGACAGAGTTGATTTCAAAATAAAATAATTAAAAATATATATATCACTGTTAACAAAGGTACAGAGAAACAAACACTTTCGGGCACTACTAGAGGGAAGATAAAGGGCAATTTTGCAATTTGCACCACAAGGGATCTTTAAAAATAACCATGTTCTTTTTAACACAGTAATTTCTCTTTCTGATATTTGTCCTAAGAAAATCAGAGATAAGAACAAAGCCTATATACATTACTTATTTAAAAAAAGAATTGGAAACATACTGAATGTTCAAAATAAGGAAACAATAAAATCACAATGATATTTTATATAACCATTAAAAATCATGTTTTGAAATATAATCAATTAGATGGGAAATTGCATGTGATACAATGCTAAGTATAAAAATAGATTATACAGACTGTATTTCCAGCATAAACCATTATATACATCTTTATGAGTACTTAATATGTACTATTTAACTTATTTAATCCTCAAAATAATGGTTTAATAAAAATACTACTATTGTTGCCATTTTACAAATGACAAAAAGTTGGTTGAGAGAAGTTGAGAAATCAAAGTTACACAGCTAAGAAGGCGAGAGGCCCAGATTCATACAGCCTCTCTGTTCATAGCTAGCATTCTTAACTACCATAGTGCATGTTATATAAACAACAACAATAACAAAAAACATTGAAGGGAAGAAAATTCATTAAAATGATAACAGTGATTACTCTTGGGAGTTAGTAATGACTATAATTTTAATTTTTTCTTTTTCTTTAATTTCTACAATTTTTTTAAGATGGAGTGTTAATAAACACCATTCCAATTATTCCAAGATGGAAATTTTGATCTATTTTCATAAAATAACTAAAAGAACATAAACTATGCTATTCCTACCATTCCGCCATGACTTACTGACTTATACGATTTTATGTGTCTTATACAAAAATCCTAGAATAGTAACCTTACCTAAAATAACAATACTAAAAAAAAATTTTGCCTAATTAAGGGTTTGAAAAATAATTTTTGGTACACAGTTTCAGCTTCAAGATCAGTGGATACACTAGTAGATAATAAAACTATTTGAGATCTGTGATTTTAAATGAAATTATAAAAGGGAGATAATATTTATTGAACTGTAAGATAAACCCTAGAGAAAAAACTGTAAGTAGTTAAAAAGTTGCTAATCAAATTACTTCTTGAATTCCCAATTTAAAATATGTTGATTTAGGAAACAAGAAAAGAACACCCACTTTTGCGCCTTTTATTCAACCTAGTATTGGAAGTCCTAGCTATAGCAATTAGTTAAGAAAAAGAAATAGAAGGCATCCAAATTGGAAAGAAAGAAGTAAAACTGTCACTATTTGCAAATGACATGATACTACATATAAAAAAATCCTAAAGACTCCACCAAAAAACTATTAGAACTAATAAATGAATTCAGTGAAGTTTCAGGATACAAAATTAATATACACAAATCTGATGTATTTCTGTACACTAACAATGAACTATCTGAAAGAGAAATGAAGAAAACAATCCCTTTTACAATTGCATCAAAAAGAATAAAATACCTAGGAATAAATTTAACCCAGGAGGTGAAAGACCTGTACTCTAAAAACTATAAAACAGGGGCCAGCCCAGTGGCGCAAGCGGTTGGGTGCACGCGCTCCACTGTGGTGGGCCAGGGTTCGCTGGTTCGGACCCCAAGCACGCACCGACGCACTGCTTGTCAAGCCATGCTGTGGTGGCATCCCATATAAAGTAGAGGAAGATGGGCATGGATGTTAACCCACGGCCAGTCTTCCTCAGCAAAAAAAAAATGAGGAGGATTGGCAGATGTTAGGTCAGGGCCGATCTTCATCACACACACACACACACACACACACACACACACACAAAAACTTAAAGTAGATTAAAGATTTAAATTTAAGACCTAGGAAAAAACATAGGTAGTAAACTCTTTGACATTGGTCTTAGCAATATTTTTTTGGATCTGTCTCCTCAGGCAAGGGCAACAAAAGTGAAAATAAACAAATGGGACTATATCAAACTAAAAAGCCTTTGCACAGTGAAGAAAACCATCAACAAAACAAAAAGACACCCTGCTGAATGGAAGAAGATATTTGCAAGTGATAAATCCAATAAGGAGTTAATACCCAAAATACGTAAAGAACTCATAAAGTCAATATCAAAAAAATGAGCAGAGGACCTGAATAGACATTTTTCCAAAGGAGACATACAGATGGCCAAGACACATGAAAAGCTGTTTAACATCACTAATTATCAGGGAAATGAAGTCAAAACCACACCGAGATATCATCTCACACCTGTCAGAATAGCTATTAATAAAAACACAACAAATAACAAGTTTTGACAGGCATGTGGAAAGAAGAGAACCCTCATACACTGCTGGTGGGAATGTAAATTGGTGCAGCCACTATGGAAAATAGTACAGAGGTTCCTCAAAATATTCAAAATAGAACTACCATACAATCCAGCAATTCCACTTCTGGGTATTTATTCAAAGAAAATAAAAACAATAGATCAAAAACATATATGTGCCCTTGTGTTCATTGCAGCATTATTTACAATAACCAAGATATAGAAGCAACCTAAGTGCCCATTGATAGACAAATGGATAAAGAAGATGTGGTATATATACTCGACGCAATATTACTCAGCCATAAAAAGAATGAAATCTTGCCATTTGTGACAACACGGATGGACCTAGAGAGTATTATGTTAACTGAAATAAGTCAGACTGAGAAAGACAAATACCATGTGATATCACTTATATGTGGAATCTAAAAAACAAAACAAACAAACAAAACAGAAACAGACTCATAGATACAGAGAACAAACTGGTGGTTGCCAGAGAGGAGGAGGGGACAGGTGAAATAGGTAAAGGGGATTAAAAGGTACACACTTCCAGTTATAAACTAAATGGGTCACAGGGATGTGGTGTATGGCATGGGGAATATAGTCAATAATATTGTAATAACTTGGCGTAGTGACAGATGGTGGTTGGACTTATTGTGCTGATCATTTTGTAATGCATAAAAATATCAAGTCCCTATGTTGTACACTTGAAAATAATATAGTATTGTATGTCAATTACAATTCAATAAAAAAAGAAAGTATATTGATTTATGATAAAGCAATAAATAGAACTTCTGAAACTACTCTATATGATATTTTCATCAGTTTAGGTTGCTTTTTTCCTACTTTTAGAGTAGTTGTTTTATGTGATAATATAGTTATTTTCCATTTACACTTGATATCCTGTCTTCTTTGCTTTTTTTACTGTCTTCTTCACAAAACTGTACATATGCAAACTCTACTACCCTTGAAAAGTTGTGAGAAAACTCTAGTGTTTCAAAAACGTTTTTCTTACTTTCACAAGAATGCATATGTTTGAAAATTTGCCGTATATTAGTAATACTATCACTTAACTTTCATTCAGTATTTACTGTGTGTGAGGCATTCTCCTTGAATCATTTCCTTTAATTCTCACAACCATCATCCAGTTGGAAATCCATTGAGTTCATATCAAATAGGAAACTGAGGCAGAGAGCAGTTAAGTAACTGGCCCAAGATAATAGCACGTAGAAGTGGAGCTGGATTTGAATCCAGACAATCTATCCAGACTTCACAACCTTCTCTCTAGTTTCTTGCTCAGTGCCCTACTTTTAATAAAACAAAGTAGTTTAAATGATTTTGAAGTTACAAAATATAAAAAATATCAATAAGTACTTGAATGCATTAATCTATATAATTTTTTTTGTGTGTGAGGAAGATCAGCACTGAGCTAACATCCATGCTAATCCTCTTCTTATTTTTCTTTGCTGAGGAAGACTGGCTCTGAGCTAACATCTATTGCCAATCCTCCTCCTTTTTTTTTCCCCAAAGCCCAGTAGATAGTTGTATGTCATAGATGCACATCTTTCTAGTTGCTGTATGTGGCACACGGCCTCAGGATGGCTGGAGAAGCGGTGTGTCAGTGCACACCCAGGATCCGAACCCGGGCCACCAGCAGCGGAGCGTGTGCACTTAACCGCTAAGCCATGGGGCTGGCCCCAATCTATATAATTTTTTGATAAGCAGTAAATATTTACATGATGAAAATGTACTGCAAAGTAAGGAACGGTATAGATTGTGGAGAACCGATAAATATAGATTCACAAGAAAGAAACATATCAATGTGTGGGATCGGGTTAATAATACGTCAATTAGGAAGTTAGTAACATTAACCAGGAATGATTTCATGAAAAAAAAGTAGATTTACTCTATCAAGTTGCTGCTCAGGAGATTTTCAAAAGGCAAAGATCTTAGAGTATCTTCCAAGATCGGGTTTATGGGGCCTCTTTCACTCCCAACTCTAAATTGTAAAGGTTGATTGAGCAGCTCTTTTTAAGTTTTCCACCCTCTCGTATTGACTCTAGAATCCCTTGTCCTGCCTCTTCTCTCAGTGGAAAACCAGAGCAAAGAAGGGGTAGAACAGAAGAGGAGAAAAGTAGAGGAGATACACACATTAACTACTTTATCACCATTTTTATAGTATTATTACTACTATCAAGTTATATTGCATGCTTACTCTATGACACATAACTGTGTCAACTTCTTTATATGCATTATCTCATTTAATTCTCACAAAGATCATACGTTTTAAGTAATATTACTATTACCATTTTAGAGAGGAGGAAACTGAAGTTTAGCAATGTTAAAGTAATTCTCTCCAAGTCTCATCACCTTAAGAAACAAGATTCAGGCAAAGCCTAGCTCTTAGAACCACCATCCAAACTATCATAACCAACTACCTTCCCTAAGCGATATTCCCACTGGAACTATGAAAGGGAATGGAGGGGAAACTGACAGAGGCAGGTCTCAAATTTTTTGGAGACTCTGCTGCATACCAGTGAATTATGGCCCCAGGTTCCACAGACAGTATGTCTCTGAACTGAGATTCAGATACAAGTTTATTTGGTTCCAAAGTCAGATTTTTTCTTTATACATCATAGCTACCTCTGAAGAAAGCTTCAGGGTTAAACATAATCGTAATTTAACCAACTAAATTAAAATGGAATATGTGTACAATTTGGTTATTAAAACCCATTTGAAGGTGTTAGAAAAAGTTGTAGACATTCACATCCTAAACTACAAAGACAAAAGCTAAGCAGAGAAAAGAAATCAGCAATGAAGACAAGACAATCTGTCCTATTTTCTCTCTTTCAAGTATAATTACCCATTTATGTATAAATGGATCACACTTATTGGAAAGCTAGAATATCTATTTGCCCTGGGAATACAGTGCAGGAGAAGGAAGTGCAGACTAGGCAGGTATAGACCGAGCCAAGTGCAGACCTCCCCACTTCACCACTAGGTCAACCATCTCTCGATGGTTATAGGAGCCCCTTGAGAGCCCACCTCAGACTGGAATGGAGTTGAAACATTATTTTTCTTTCCAAAATAAGTTAGTTAGCCTACAAAGAATGTCTGGCAGCCAAAAGCTGGTTTTGCAAACCTTTAAAATTGTGCAAGAGTCCTACACATTTCAGTAAAACCATAGTCGTCTTTCTAAATGGGTGACTTGAAAAGATAATGAGAAGTGCCTTCCCATACATTTTAAACAAGCATTATCCATCTCACTAACTGAGTGCTGGGTTTATCTTTACCCAGTCTAATTACTTTCAGGCATGGAGTGTATAAGAGCGATGCGGGTGGAATAATGACAAATGCTAATTTCTACGGCTGAGCTATTGCCATAGGAATTGGCTTAGTCACCCAGTGCTATTTCATCTGTCTCAAGCAACCTCATGTCTGATGAGACTTTAAATTATTGAAAGAACAGTGAAATATCTGTATGCTTACATTTCTTTTATACTCTGGAAAAGTCCACCACACATTTTTAAATAATTAAAGAATCAGGGAAATTACATGCTCTCAGAAGTTTCAAATGATTAAAATTACCGTGGTTTAATATTTTTGATTTTGTATGTGTAATTGAAACATTTCCCAATATACAAAATTAGGAATAATAATGGATGCTGTGAATAGTTAAAACATTTCTATGTACTTAGATTTCATTTACAGAAGAATCTGCTACTAAGCAGTAATTACCAAGTATGTCCATGTAGAGTATATATGTTATTTCTGTTTCTGATCACTGTAATCATCAACATTAAACATCTCTTTTGTAAAGTTCTGGGATAGATGTTCTAGGAGTTAAAAAAAATTAAAAATAGTTTTTATTTGCATGAAGCATGAGGCAAACAGTTAGAAATTAATAATTCTGAACTACATACAAACATAGAAGGGAATATTGACACACAAAATCTCTCAGATATACTAAAAACTTCTCTTAGCAAAATCTACCAAAAGTATTTAATTTTTCTTTCCAGTGGAGAGGCATCCTTTTGAAATGCTCTGTCCCCCAGGTGGCACGGCTTTTGGGTACCCCTACCGAATTTTGACTGGGGGAACTCGGAACACAGCCTTTCTAATTTACTTTCTCTATTATGCCAAGCATAGTTACATTTGTGACAATGTCAATCTGCTTAAGCATTTTTTGCATAATTGGGCTCTTAGCCTGGGCTCCAAACACACCCAATATTATATGTAATAATTTACATTTAAATGTAATCACTCTTAAAAGTGATACGATATATGTTCATATCTATAGTGATGGTTTCATGCATGGGTATATTTATATATGTCAAAGCTTATCAAATTGTACAGTTTAAATACGGGAAGTTTACAGTATGTCCATTTTACTCCAATACAGCTAATTAAAAATAAAAGAGTGATTGTGCATTTTTGGAGGAAAATGGTTCATAGATTTCATTTTATTCTAGAAGTATCTAGAATCCTCCCAACTAAACATCACTGATCTGTATCTTCTTTTTCCTTGCACTTCTAGTTTTAATAAAACTGTTCATGCTTTCTCACTTTTTATCTTCCTTTCTAGACCACAAGCATCTTTTGGATAATAACCATACCTATCTTTGTAATATCCTATACAGTATTCCATACATTGTCTTGCCCATAGTAAGTATATAAAAGCATTTTTCAATAAATTGATGAATTCAACCAAAAAGTTCATTTAAACTGTAAAAGAAATTGGTATTAGGGAGCTCTGAATAACAATTATGCTTTGCTATCTAGCTGGAATGTATTACCTCCCAGAGGTACAGTGAACCAAATCTGCCAGCAGCTCAGGCCTGGGCAGAATGTGAGTGCAGTCTCTGTCCCATTTCTAAATGAATTTATAGTAACAGTTCCATGAACACATATATCTTTCCATTAAATAAGTGCAGGCAGGTCCCCTTTGAGATCTGAATGCTAGCTGGCAGGTGGCAGATCCGTTCTGGAACTCCTACGTCTCAGACTTTGCTCATTTCTGAATTCCCATCTGAAGTATGGTGTACAGCACAAAGAATAGCATGGCCTAATAAATGAAATTTAAGTTTATGATTTCGGGCTCTTTCATTGACTTGATTTTTTATCTAAAACAAATAATCAAAAAAAAAATTTAAATCCCCTTTGCCTTGTTTCCTTATTTTATAATTCGAAATAAAAAATGATGATCTGCCACATATATTCCTTGTTGGAAAAATCACTTTTAAAAACCAGATAGTTCCAAGAGAAAAACAATTACAAATATTGTTTCTTCAATTAGAAGATAGGAATATTAAGGATGGTGGGTAACGGGGTGGATTCTGACCTCTGGAGCTCCCTTGCACAGTCAGCACAAGCCCAAATGGGACAGAGAATCATCCACCCCTCTGAGAGAGGGTGAGGGTCACTCACGGAAGGCAGGCTGATGTTCACTCATTCGGCTGACACACTGCACCCAGCACTCTGCCCGGCACAGAGCAGGTGCGCAGTGGCTGCTAGCTGAACTGAGGGACTGATGAAGAAATGCCCTCAGACCCAGTCGGGAGCCAATTGTCGGAGACAATTCTCCCAGTTACACTGCAGCTGCCATTATGCTTTCTCTGTTGCCGGCTCTTTGTACTCCTCTCAAACAGAGTTCTTTACCAGCAGCTGCATGGACTGCACAGGCGGCATGAGATAATACATTAAAGCAGTTTGCACAATCCTTGGCACATGGCACATAGGCAGGTGTTAGACGATGATGATGATGATCGCCAGAAGAGCGGTAATCTCTTCAAGATGGATACTATCCAAAACAAGGAACTGGTTTAGAAAGTATAATGTTTCAACCCTTCTGCACCCACTGTTAGCTTAAATGAGGGAACAGGCCTCGTGCTGTTCAAGAAAGCAGATCCAGTTCTGGAAGGAGAAGGAGCAGGAAAGAAGTTATCATAAAACAACAAGTTGATCCTTATAAAATGTGGTATGTGCACAATGCCACAATTCAGAGCTCAAAAGAAAAATTACCGAATACACATGCATTGCCTGATGAGTTTAGAATTTAAGAATAAATATAAGTGGTAAAATATTATAATGCCTTGCATTTGTTACTAAACGAAGGACTGCTGTTGGACAGATAATTATACACCAGCAATGTGAACCTGGACAAATCTGCCGTGTATTTTCTCTAGTCTTCAGTTTCTTCATCTGTAGGAGGAAAGGCTGGAACCAGGTAGATTTTAAGGTGTTCTGTGGTTTACATTAGTTTTCTTAGAAAACCATAATTCATACTGATTTTATTTTGGCCTTCATAAAACAATCATAATCTTAATTCATCTATCTTCTTCCCATAATTCTTTATGCTTTTTGTGCTTGTTTCATCAACTTTTGTATCAATATTTCATACAAATTAATAAGCAAGGGAAATCAAAAGTTACTTTCTTCAGCCCTTGTCTGGGTTCATACTCTACCCAATTCCTGCCTAGCTCAACAGAATCTGCCAATACTTGTGTTGTATTTTCCTTGCTGTTTTAACTTCACTGTTAAACTTCTCATCCACTTTAAAACCCAGCCTGGCCTCCTGATACTCTGCAGGGGAAAACTGAAACCCTTTCTCTCCTATTCAAAGTCATTCACTAATATCCCAGTATTTTATCTTCTTTTGTCTCCTCTCACACAGTCAGAACATGGATATGCCTGTACTTCACGTTTTTTAACTAACCAGAGACATTCCAGTATGGCAGGTTAGTTGAATAAAGGGAGATTCCAGAAACTGCATGATGAAAGACCTTTAAAAGGAATATGGATTTTTGTAGCTACCTGTATAGCATTCAGCACCCATGAGGACTAAAATGTATAAAAGCTTAAACAGAAGACAAAGAAAGGAAGAGAAGAAGGGAAAAGAATAGAATGGGTTCAGCCTCAAGTCAAATTGATGAGTTAGGAAAAAAATTCAAGTTCAGCAATGCTTTGAGGATCAAATAAAGGAGACAGTACTGGATGATAGTGTTGCTGGGATTCAGAAAAAAAATGGCCTGGCCAGGATTAACGCTATGAGTAATTAACATATCCATTTGTTTGGTGCTCCTGTGAATTTGTGAATTTTAATAAATGTCTGTGTCTCTTCAAACCAACAATCTCTCTCTTAAGCTAAAAGCTACCAAAAAATAATGATGCTAATTAACCTATTTTGAACAACCAGTAAAATACAGTCTAAAATGTAGTCGATGTTAATCTTGACAGTAAGAGTTTTCATTGGTCCTTTATGTTTATATTATACAATTTTGGGCTTTTGATCTTGCAAGGACTCTTGCTGGATGCTATTTTGCTTAACAACGCTCAACAAGACAATTTTAGAAACAGCATTATTTCTCTGTAAGATTTTAGAGCTTTATAAGGTATGAAATTTAGTCCGTGAAGTTTTAATGTTACAATTGTGAAAGCTTTAAGAGATGACTACTTTGCCTTCTTTCCAAGAATTATATGTATTTCCCATGAATATTTTCTATGTAATTTTCTTTCTTTCCTACATATATCTTTAAAATGCACCATTTCCCAAGCAGAAAATCTTATTTGTTCTTACTATCACACTTTCTAAATTCTTTTAACCATTTATATATAAATTCCAAGATGTTTAGAGGTTTCTCAAACACCATGTAGAGAAATTCTTCACTTTTTAGATAAAAATGATTAAAGGACAACTGTGAAGCAGGTTAGAAAATGCCAACAGGTTTTCAATTAAAAGTTTCATTTAACTAATGTAATTATTCTTACCTAATTAAATTTTTTCCTCTAAGATCAGTCCACTGAGATATCTCATTCTCTCTTAAAATGTTCCATGAAGCTCTTACTAACGTCCATGAACCATACTGTATTGATGGGGTTGTTAATGAACTCTCTAGCCACAATTCACTAGCCTTAATAATTTAGGTCCTGTTAAATCTTGTCTGCTTTTTACTACATTTGGAACTGCTATTGATCTAGAGAAGAGTCAATATCAAGGGGAAGTATTCTTTGCACTTCCAGCTGGTCTCCAATACATCCAATTATCTTGATATTTGGAGCTCAAATTAGCTTCTTACATTTAAAAATTTATATTCATCAATAGTGTTTACATTTTCTTTTTTCAATATGATGAACTAAAATTGATTTTTATGTTGTTAATAAACCGATTCTTTCTAATTTGAGATCGAGAAGTACGCAAACCAAAAATACACCAGAAATTTGGGTTCATGAGTTCAAATGTTCACGTAAATACTAATTCCAAATGCCTGTAAAAATTGAGAACCTAAGATTTATAACTCATTTATCCAAACCAAAAGTTAAAGTAAATATCTATTTTAAGCATGATTTGAAGAATAATGTAGAAATTAATATAGACATTTCTAGAAAAAACAATAGATATGCCAACAAATCATATTAATGTGTCCTTTATGAATTTTTATGTTCTCCTTGTGTGTTTTGCTTTTTATATTGTGCTTATTACTCTATAAAAATTTGTAATAGTAACTTCTCACAGAAATATGAAAAAGTAAAATTTTCATAGAAAGCTAATGGGACTAAGAGCTTTAGCTTTGTAACTCATTAGTCACTATGAGAAGTCATGTTATCTTTCTTAGGTTCATTTTCCTCATCATTAAAATAAGTAGAATAGTAATCTACCTCACAGAATTGTAAGGAACAAGTTAGATAAATTTACAAAAGTGTGAACTATAAAGCTCTTTAAAAATGTCATAATTACCGAGCAGAGTAACTGAAAATCTCAAGTATGTAAGTAACTGATAATATCAATATAGATCAGGCAAAGGTCTTTGAGGAAAAAAATAAGGACTGATTTGCATACTCATATTTTACAGTGTACCTTAGATCCCTAACTTGAAGACTTCCCTTCTTTACACTACTTTAATTAACAAGATTATTTCCTATTTGAAAATGCACTTATTATTGTTTCCTCACCATGAGGAAATGGCTTTGCTTACTCATTCTTAGGTCTCTTGAATATTCCTGTTCCCATATTAACATACATTTCCCAATTGTATTTTTTCATTTGTCTCTAAGTGCTCTGCAATTTGATTCACTCATTTAACAACATTTATTAATGTTATTATTGTTTTATTGACATCAAATACAATTATGAGCTTGGGCAATAAAACTGGGAAATTAAAGATGATTTAGACCTTTAGGGTATTCACAGTAGGTGAGTGGGACAAACAAGTAAACCAATATTCTTAATACAATGCCATATGCAGGGTAATATAGAGGAATCTAGTTTTGCCTGGAGTGGTGCCTATCTATTGATATGTTAGAAAGTAGCCATTGTTTGAAAGATTTTTCTATTAACATCCATAGTTTTGAAAAACAAAAGGAGTGGAAAAAAAGTTAGGAAAATAAAAGTTGGAAAGAATGGAGGGGTCAAGGGAAAAGGTCAAACCAGAATTCTCACTAGTTTTTCTAAGATTATACTTTATTTATATTCTGAGATTTTTAACATCTCCTTCCAGACAATTAGAATCTGCTTGTCCTTTTATAGGATAAATATTAAAGGATTTCCCTAAAGTGGAGTCTTTATATATCATTTCTTCTTAGAACTGATCTAAGTGGAAGACTAAAAGTAGAACATGGAACTCAGAAGACCAGGAGTATGACTCTAATGAAGTCATGTAACATCTTTGATGGGGTATACCGTTTTGCCTGGTCAGTACCTCTTCTTATTGCAGCAGAACCCTCTTCCTCTTGAGTCTGTTCCCTGACCCAGTCTCCTAACTCTGGGTGTTCTAGGCCTGGTAACACCACTGCTTCAGGCATGGCCAACTGACACAAGCTCGGCTCATCATTTAAACCCAGGTCTTTTGAGGGAGCCATTGGGAAAGAGGCACATTCTTTCTCCTGGAACTCTGTACCACCCATGGATGTAAACTTTGATGCCACCTCTGCACCTCTGTCTGAGAATGAAGCCAAAACAGATGAAAGGGAGGTAAGAGATGGAAAGGAACCTGTTTATAGCTTTCTTTGTGCACCAATTGTATTTGAAGGCAGATGATCCTGTACTTCACAAGCTAGAGGACCAATTTAGTTTCTTTTCACTATTAACTAATTTTAATGGAATTTTAGACAACTGCAATGGAAAGAATCTTGAATAATACAGTCTTAGGTTCTAGTTTCGTCAAAGAAAAATGAGATTATTGCTTCTATCTCCTCATAGAGTTTAGATATACATTAAAAAAATAATATGTATGTAAAAGCAGGCCATATATAATTACACATTTGAAAGTAATAGAAAATATAATTGTTGTATTAAATAAAGTCACTAAATGTATAACTATTGCCTTCTAATTATTAAGACCCTTAATTCTTTGTAGAAAAACATAAGATATCGTGAATTGGTTACATTTATAAAAGTACAAAATGGAGTAACTGTGAGATGACACAAGAGTACACGCTATGCCTGCCAAAATATGGGGATCAAGATTTTGTCCAAATGAACACTACCCTTCCTACTGTGAATTATACAGGTTCAGAGATAATCAGAATATGAACTGCAGCAAAAAACTTTGAAAGTACACTGCTGTGGACATTATTAAGAAAGAAATCATAGAGACCTCCAAAACCAAGTGCAAACTAATACTCTACGATGCTCTTTTAGTCAGCAGGTTAATAGACTGACATCAAAATTGGAAATAACTGATTAAGCTATATCAGTTAACTATTGATATATATACTTTTGAATTTGAACTTGATGAAACAAATTATAAATCACAAACCAGGACATAAAAGACTTTCATTAGTACAACAATTTTTTTTGCACTGAAGCCAAACCATTGAGGAAACCAATCCAAAGTATACAAAGAGCAAGAGGTGAGGGTGATGCCACTTTACTCAGGAGAAAAAGTAGTTTGATAATCCTCACCTGCTGGATTTGCCAACTGAACAGCTTCAGCTAAAGTAAGAAGGGAGGGTAATGTATGGTAGGGACTCAGAGGAAAGCCAGAAGGAATAGCAATTCCAAAAAGAAATTAGCAGCAAGAGGATGTTAGAAATGTCTTAAAAGGCATAATAAGAATGATCACCAGAAGAAAGAAAAAGTTCAAGAAATGATATGAGCTACATATAATATAGCTTAAAATATTCTTTCCTTGTTAGTTGAAACACAGAAATTTGATAAATTTGTAAGAAAAAGAAATTCAGATTAAAAGATATTCAGAACTTTTTCAATTTTATCCTTGAGCTTAGCTCACGAGCTAGATTTGGGGATCTCATGGAAGGGAGTCTTATAAGCATACATCGACTCAAATCTCACTGAGGGTACCTGAGTATGACCAAGGAACCTCAGTGCAAGGCTGTTAACTATTGAGTAGACTCCTGTGTTTTTGGAGTTCATGGTACTAGATGATATTTCTTCTGATCCTTTATATTCCTGATCCTGAACCCCTCAATTCCTCTCTTCCATAATTGTATATCATTCAGTGTCTTCTCTTTCCTTTCTCATCTCTTAAATATAAGCAACCTAATGAATGTCCACATTCAATTGCATTTCGAAGGAAAAATTACTGCAAACATAATTATCATTCTATGTTAAATGCTGAACAAAATTCAACACATTTTATACTTAGGCATTTGCACCTACTTTTGTTCCCAAGGAAACCAGCACAAAGGTGTTACACATATACATCACGCAGAGTAGAAGAATAAAGCTTACTTTTATTTCATTATTCTTTGAAATTAGTTGAATCACAAGGACTGTTATTGACCAACGTGTAAAAGAATGAAGTTTACTACAGATATGAAAAACAGAGTAATAAGCATATCAGCAATAACTTTAGCCTATTAAGTCAGTTTTCAACCATATCCCATGGACAATATTCTGTGTTTTTTTAATCAGAAATAAAGTAAATATTTAACAAAGAAGTTATTTGGTCAAAACATAACTTTCTA
The DNA here is from genome assembly GCF_057802395.1 of Ceratotherium simum simum. Lineage (NCBI taxonomy): Eukaryota > Metazoa > Chordata > Mammalia > Perissodactyla > Rhinocerotidae > Ceratotherium > Ceratotherium simum. The sequence continues at coordinate 25,110,057 of NC_141918.1, read as the reverse complement.
TAATGCCCATCATATGGCACTATGGTAGGCACTATACAGATATTATTTAATTTAATTGTCTTGAACAATCTGATGATGTAAGTAACAGATTCCAAGGAGCTAAGGCTCAAATCACCCAGTAAGGAGCACATCTGAGATATGAACCCAGGCCTATCAAATTTCAGAGATTCTGCTTCTTCTGCTAAACCATAATGCTTTGTAATGATATAAATTGCTTCTATACATAGCAGTGCCTAAACAACTTAAGTTGGGCATCTATTTACAGACTAATTCTATTCACATTAAGATAATGCAGTGTGCTCTAGGAAAAAAAGATCATTGAAAAAACAAGTTTCTGGTACTAAGAGGGAAGTTTACAGCAACATAGGCCTACCTAAGAAACAAGAAAAATCTCAAAAAATCTATAATACACCTAAAGGAACCAGAAACAAGAAGAACAAAGGCCAAATTCAGTAGAAAAAAGAAAATAATCAAAATCACAAGAGAAATAAATGAAATAGAGACTAAAAAGATAAAAGAAAAGATCAATGAAACTAAGAGCTAGTTCCTTGAAAAGATAAAGAAAATTGACAAACCTTTAGCTAGACTCACTAAGAAAAAAAAAAAAGAAGGCTCAAATAAATAAAATCAGAAATAAAAGAGGAGAAATTACAACAAATAACACAGAAATACAATGGATTATAACAAACTACTATGAAAAGGTATACATCAACAAATTGGATAACTTAGAAGAAATGGAAATTCTTAGAATCATACAATCTTCCAAAACTGAATCAAGAAAAAATAGAGAATCTGAATACACTAATCACTAGCAAGGAGATTGAAATATTAATCAAAAATCTCCCAAAAAACAAAAGTCTAGGACCACCAGCTTCTCTGGTGAATTCTACCAAACATTCAATGATGATTTAATACCTATCCTTCTCAAACTCTCCCAAAAAATTGAAGAAGGGGGGATGCTTCCTAACTCATTTTATAAGGCCAACATTACCCTGATACCAAGATCAGACAAGGACAACACAGAAAAAGAAAATTACAGGCCAATATCGCTGATAAACAGAGATGTAAAAATCCTCAACAAAATATTACCAAACCGAATACAATACATTAAAAGGATCATACACTATGATCAAGTGGGATTTATCCCAGGAATGCAAGGATGTTTCAACATCCACAAATCAATCAGTGTGATACACAACATTAACAAAATGAAGAATAAAAATCATATGATCATTTAAATAGATACAGAGAAAGCATTTGACAAGATTCAACATCCATTTACAATAAAAAAAAAAAAACTCTCAATAAAAGGGATATAGGAGGAAAGTACCTCACATAGTAAAGGCCATATATGACAAACCAACAGTTAACATTATACTCAATAGTAAAAAATTGAAAGTTATCCTTCTAAGAGCAGGAACAAGTCAAGGATGCCTACTCTCACCACTCTTATTCAACACAGTTTTGGAAGTCTTAGAGCAATTAGGCAAGAAAAAGAAATAAAAGGCATGCAAATTGGAAAGTAAGAACTAAAACTGTCACTATTTGTGGATGGCATGATTTTATATATACAAAAAACCCTAAAGAACCCCCCCTACAAAAAAACCTATTAGAAATAATAAACAAATACAATAAAGTTGCAGGGTACAAAGTCAATGAACAAAAATCAGTTGCTTTTCTCCACACTAACAACAAAACTAGAAGAAAGAGAAATCAAGAAAACAATTACATGCAAAATCACAATAAAAAAATAAGATGCCTAGGAATAAATTTAACCAAGGAGGGTAAAGACCTATACACTGAAAACTATAAGACGTTATTGAAAGAAGTTAAAGACACAAACAAATGGAAAGATATTCCGCGCTCATGGATTGGAAGAATTAACATAGTTAAAATGTCCATATCACCTAAGGCAATCTATAGATTCAGTACAATCCCTATCGAAATCCCAATCATATTTTTCATGAAAATAGAACAAAGAATCCTAAAATTTATACAGAACAAAACAAGACCCTGAATAGCCTAAGCAATCCTGAAAAAACAGAAAGAAGCTGGAGGTATCACACTCCCTGATTTCATACTACATACTACATAGCATACTAAAAGCCATAGTAATCAAAACAGCATGGTATGGGCAGAAAAACAGAAACACAGATCAGTGGAACAGAATTGAAAGCCCAGAAATAAACCCACATGTATATGGACAACTAATTTTTGATAAAGGAGCCAAGAACATACAACGGAGAGAGGAAAGTCTCTTCAGTAAATGGTGTTGGGAAAACTGGACAGCCACATGCAAAAGAATAAAAGTAGACCACTATCTTACAGCATACACAAAAGTTATCTCAAAATGGATTAAAGACTTGAATGTAAAATCTGAAACCATAAAACTCCCAGAAGAAAACATAGGCTGTACCTTCTTTGACATTGGTTTTAGCAGTATCTTTCTTGACTATGTCTCCTCAGGCCAGGGAAACAAAAGCAAAAACAAACAAATGGGACTACATCAAACAAAACAGCTTCTGCACAGCAAAGGAAACCATCAACAAAACAAAAAGACAACCTACCAATTGGGAGAAGATATTTGCAAATTATACATCTGATAAGGGGTTAACATCCAAAATATAGAGAGAACTCATACAACTCAACAACAGAAAAACAATCCAATCAAAACATGAGCAGAGGGGCCAGCCCTGTGGCATAGTGATTAAGTGCTCGTGCTCTGCTACTGGCGGCCCGGGTTCGGATCCCGGGAGCGCTCCGATGCACCGCTTGTCAGGCCATGCTGTGGCGGCGTCCCATATAAAGTTGAGGAAGATGTGCATGGATGTTAGCTCAGGGCCAGTCTTCCTCAGCAAAAAGAGGAGGATTGGCATGGATGTTAGCTCAGAGCCGATCTTCCTCACAAAACAAAAAAAAAAGATCAGAGGATCTAAACAGACATTTTTCCAAAGAAAATATATAGATGGCCAACAGGCACATGAAAAGATGTACAACATCACTAATTATTAGGAAAACGCAAATCAAACCACAATGAGATATCACCTCATGCCCATCAGAATGGCTATTATTAAAAAGATACGAAATAAGAGGCCGGCCCCACAGCCTAGTGCTTAATTTCGGGGCACTCTGCTTCCGTGGTCTAGGTTCAGCCTACACCACTTGTCAGCAGCTATGCTGTGGCGTCAACCCACATACAAAATAGAGGCAGATTGGCATAGATGTTAGCTCAGGGTGAACCTTCCTCAGCAAAAAAAAAAAAAAAAAAAAAAAGACAAGACATAAAAAGTGTTGTGAATGTGAAGGATGTGGAGAAAAGGGAACCCTCATATACTACTGCTAGTGGGAATGTAAATTGATGCAGCCACTATGAAAAACAGTATGGCAATTCCTCAAAAAATTAAGAATAGAACTACCATACAATCCAGCTATTCCACTTCTGGGTATTTATCCAAAGAATATGAAAACACTAATTCAAAAAGACATATGCACCCCTATGTGCATTGCAGCATTATTTACAATAGCTAAGACACGGAAACAACCTAAGTGCCCATCAATGGATGAATGGATACACACACACACACATACACACACACAACAGGATATTTTATTGTCATAAAAAAGATAAAATCTTGCCAACTGCAACAACATGGATGGACATTGAGAGTATTATGCTAAGTGAAATAAGTCAGATGGGTAAAGACATATACCATATGATTTCATTCATATGTGAATGATAAAAGCAAACAAACAAACAAACACACAGACACAGAGAACAGTTTGGTGGTTACCAGGGGGTGGGGGAAAGTAAAATGGATAAAGGGCCGCATATGTACAGTGACAGATGGAAACTAGACTTTTGATGGTGAACATGATGTAAGGTATATAGAAGTTGAATTATAATGATGTACACCTAAAATCTATATAATGTTATAAACCAATGTTACCTCAATTAAAAAAAATTAAATTGATCAGTTTCAAACTTTTGGAACATATATTTGCATATAATTGCTCTCAATATACTTATGTAACATCCAAAGCCTATATTCCCAAATACAGAAAACCTATTCATGCCAAAAAAAGAGAAAGACAGCTTTCATCCAAAGCTTTTCATCATTGAGAAGACAGATCTCATTTCCTGATGACATGAACTCACTTTCCTGATCCAGAGGTGAGAGAAAATCAGTAAAATTTCTAGGTAGGAAAAATCACCATTTCCTCACCAGACATAGGTGCATAATGACATGCTAGCACTCATGGTTGGGTGCTAGAAAAAATTGGTAACACTATTCTAGAAAACAATTTGGAAATATGTGTTAAGCACAAACTAGGACACTAAATTTTCACTTGGGGAATTTACTCCATGTAAACAAAAAGACAAGCTCACAAATATGTGCATTACAATGTGGTTTATATTTTTAAAAAATACAGCAGCCTAAATGTTCCTCATAGCCAGCCCTGGTGGACTACTGGTTGAGATTCAGTGCTCTCACTACCATGGCGCCGATTCATTGTCTCATCAGAAGATCACACCACCCATCTGTCAGTTGTCATGCAGTGGCAGTTACGTGTCGCTGTGATGCTGATGGCTATGCCACTGGTATTTCAAAGACCAGCAGAGTCTCCCATAGTGGACAACTTTCAGTGGAGCTTTCAGACTAAGACAGACTAGGAAGAATGACCTAGCCACTTCCGAAAAAAAAATGGCCATGAAAACCCTTTGAATAGCAACAGAGCATTGTCTGATATAGTGCCAGAAGGTGAGAGAATGGTACAAAAAAAGAAAAAAAAGACCAGGCAGGGTTCTGCTCTGCTGTACTTAGGGTCACTAGCACTGACAACAACAGTAAATGTTCCTTATGAGGTTAAGCAATTTATGTTATATTATTATAACACTATTGTAACACTATATCATCTAGAGCTATATTTATTGACATGTAGAAATGGATGTTAAAATTTATATATCCATATTACAAATAATATATTCCTATTATAATGCATTATAACAGTACATCATTATATGCAATAAAATATTTTAGAGCCCACCATCTGTGCTCCAAACTTCCCAGGAGGTAATTATTCTCAACAGCATGAATCTGTAAATACACATATACATAGATATTGTGTTTATTTTTATTGTTTTAATCGAAAAGGGGGATATACGGGCTGGCCCAGTGGTGTAGTGGTTAAGTTCACACGCTCTGCTTCAGTGGCCCGGGGTTCACAGGTTTGGATCCCAGGCTATGCACCACTTATCAAGTCATGCTGTGGCAGGTGTCCCACATATAAAGTAGAGGAAGGTGGGCACAGATGTTAGCTCAGGGCCAGTCTTCCTCAGCAAAAAGAGGAGGATTGGCAACAGATGTTAGCTCAGGGCTAATCTTCCTCACCAAAAAAAAGGGATATAATACAATTTGCTTTTTTTAAAAAAGAACTAAGGATATACCCTTCCAAGTTAGTATTAATAGGCTTACCTCATTATTTTTAACAACTGAATAAATTTCAATTATGAATATTCTTAAGATGTACATTGTTTAGGTATAAAACAGAATGTAGCTTACACCCCTTGTATTAATGTAAATATATCTATACATGTCCATCTTCATAAATACATACAGAAAGAGAGAGATTATGAAAAATCCAAAATTTTTACAATCATAACAGGATTATAGAAAAGTATAGCTTTCTTCTTTATATTTCTATATTGTATGAGAACAATACTCCCTTAGGTAGAAAAAATGCTAAAGTTATTACTGGTTGGCATAAAATAAAAATAAAGTATAATTTTACTCATGCTTGATATTTAAGAATTATAAGTATTGTGCCTCTAAACAGCAGAATTAATGGATCAAAAGCAAATTAAAATTTCTAATTAAAAGTAGCAATTGTTTCTTCTGAATTTTAGATAATATTCACTGTTTATCTGAGCCACTTCTAATTCCCTAAAGTTAAACTAAAAATTTTCCATCTTCTCATATGTAAACTCTACCAAAAGTAAGAGTCAGGCCCCAAGGTTGCCCTGTGAGACAAAAAGAGCCGTCTAGATGTCACATCAGGCTAAACACAGCCCCTTTTGGATGACTACAAATGACCAGCCAGGCCATCTACTGCCTCAGGGGATATAAAGAATTATTTTCTAAATTTGGACATCAAAAGGCATAAGTGATTAATCAAGTAGTATCTCGAAGCTTTTCTACATGCATTGTTCTGTTAATTAACATAGTGTCTGCTTCCTGCAAATGAAGCCCCGAGCTATTAAATAAAATTACAGCAGCGCTGACTAAGAAGGGGGCTCATTTGGAAAAGCACTAATATGCTTTCTTTCTGTCTTGAGCAGAGTCGTTAGAAGGCAGCTCTGCTTTGGAGGATGACACTCCCAGAAGTCATTTGATCATAAACACACGCCATATTCATCTAAAACACAGTTTGTCAATTATATGTCATGACGATGTTTTTAAACAAACGCAGTTGTTTTATGTTTATTTATACCCAACTTTATTATAAAAAAATAATTTGAGTCAAACATAGCAGATCTTATTCTCCCAACTGAATGCTGTAGAAATCCAAAATGTGTTCATTTATCTCAAATACGACTTTGAGGGAGGTTTAAAATATCTCCAGAACTGTTTACAATATCATTTTGATATCCTCAATGATATCGAATATTCAACCAAAAGGTTTAGGAAAAATATTCTAGAGTAATTATTAGAAGTATATAGTTAATGATATTGCTATTTCACTTTTAAAAAATGCCCATTAAGTATTAAGATCCATTTTCTCAGGTTGCCCTAAAAGCAATTGTTCAAATCATTGAGCAGTTATTATAAGTGGAATAAACACATAAAGTTTATCAGGCAAATTTTCCCAATGATGCCAGTCTTTATCATTTTCTTAAAACAAACAAATAATCTCTTCATATTAAAAATGTTTTAAATTGATATTTGGCTCCTTATTCTAACCAATGCATCTTGCAAAATAAAGGTACCTTAAAATATCGTTTTAATTGCTTGATTTAAATTTTAATGGGATTAAACTCAAATACAACATTTCCAGTTAGTCTTTATTTGTGATGCAAAAAGAATTAAGATTCCATAAAAATGACTCATAGCATTTTTTTCTTTGAGAAACTCGGTTTTAGCAGATGTATAGGAAAATCCAAATTTGACATGTTCCTAATTTCCAACTAAAGAGTCATCTTAATCATATTCACCCAGATTAACGTCATTTAAATGTAGTGCCTGCCATTTTTACAGACTTTCAAGAATAGGTTACATGATTAATTTCTGTTTCATACAGAGGGATTGATTTCACAAGAAAACACTTCCTGAAGGAAAAAATATCTTGCCTCTGTTTTCATGTGCCTTCTCTAGGTAGTGTATCAGGTCTCTTCCTCTGGGTTAGGCAGATTAACTTCCAGACTAACCCAGGTAGCTATCACAAAGAGGAAGTAAATGCACTCTCCAAAACTAAAATGCAATCTGAAATAAGTGAATCATTCCACTATTCTTCCTAGAGAAAATGCCAACTAGTAAAGACCCAACACAATGTGCCCAATTGCTGGCAGCATTTGTGTTTACATAATAGTACATTAAAATATACATAATATCATTTACATTCAGAAAGAAATCAGAGAGACACAAACAGAAATAGCACACACGCGTTCTGTTATCAGCTGCCCTGTGCTAGGCTCTGTGCTAATGCTGGAGATGTAAATAGAAGCAACATAGATGTAGTGCCTTCTTTATGGACTTTATATCCAGTAAAATGTAGGCACTTGAAAATGCAGTAAAAATAAAGGGTGTCACATGCTAAAATTGAAATGAGGGGTTCAGGGTGCCACAGTGGTTACATACCAGGAATCTTCATTTTATTTGGGTTACTCAGAGAAGGCTTTCAGAAGTAAGTGTAAGCATTACGTAAAGAGGGAGAAGGATGTGTGATAGCTCAGAAATGAGAGACAGCAACAGTTTTGAGCAGCTGAAGAAAGTTCCCCAGGGCTGAAGCACTGGTGTGGGTGGGGGTTTGCAGTGATAATGGATGAAGTGGAGGAACTGGCAAAAATCAGAAAATTGAGGATTTTGCCAGCCATGCCCATGAGTGTGGATTTTATCTCTAGGATAAGGGGAAGCCATTAAAGTGTTTTCCAGGCAGAGACATGATCAGATCTACATTCAGGAAGGACTATTCCCTATGAGTGTAGAGAATGATTTGCACTTTGCTGCAAAACTAGAGACAAAGAAATCTTCAGAAGACTTGTTAAAATAATTCCATTGAGTGATAAGAGTAGCTTAGATAAGCATGTTAAGAACAGGGAGAAAAAAATAGACGAATTCAAGAAATATTTAGAAGTAGGCTTGGGGCCCGCCCCGTGGCTTAGCGGTTAAGTGCGCGTGCTCTGCTGCTGGCAGCCCAGGTTCGGATCCGGGCGTGCACTGTCACACCGCTTCTCCGGCCACGCTGAGGTGGCGTCCCACATACAGCAACTATAAGAATGTGCGACGATGACATACAACTATCTATTGGGGCTTTGGGGAGAAAAAGGGAAAAAAAGAAGGAGGATTGGCAATAGATGTTAGCTCAGGGCCAGTCTTCCTCAGCAAAAAGAGGAGGATTGGTGTGGATCTTAGCTCAGGGCTGATCTTCCTCACAAAAAAAAGTAAATAAATAAAATTAAAAAACAAATAAATAAATAGAAGTAGGCTTGATCACTGATTGATTATTGGGGAGAGAGAGAGGGTAATGACAAACAGAAAGGAGGCTACAGGAACACTCAGGTTTATTATATTTGGGCTAATGGGAAGATGGTCATGATATTCACTGAGATAAAATAATATAGATAAATGCTTTCAAAAATATGCCCTCACAGTTACTCTTTATTCCCTTACTTACCTTACTTTTCTTCACAGCACTTATCACTATTTGACACCACACACACACTGTGATTATCTTCCCCCCTCCTTTAGAACATCACCTCCATGGATACAGAAACTTTACCTACTGCTGTATCTCCATCAGTAGACAAGAAGTTTCAGGTTGGAAGATGATAAACTTGAGTTGTCTCTGAAACTTGCAAGTAGAAGTATCTAGTAGATGGGTTGGATATATGAGTTCATGTCTCAGGAGATAGGTATGGGCCGGGAATATACATTTGGAAATCATCAGCTCATGGAGAAGGAGTGAAACACAGGAGCAAATGACACCCAGGAGTAAGGGCAGAATGAGAGAAGAGAGCCCTGAGGTTCACTGACATATAAGGACTGATAACCGAGGAGGAGCACTAGAGGGAGACGGCGAATACAGAGAGCCAGGAGAGAGTGGTGTTAGGGAAGCCCAGGCACAGGAATTAAAACTTTTAGTAATTGTCTGAATTTGGGTTGACCTTCCTTAAATGCAGATTATTTCTCCCTCTGTCAAATCAGACAAAAATTCATAAGCTGTTTTTGCTCTTAGACTTAGTTAATTGTGCAAATGATGATTCTATTGAAGTACTAGCAGCAATCAGGACTGGTTACATAATTTGCAGGGCCCGGTGAAAAATAAAAATGAGTGGCCTCTATTCCAATATTGAGAATTGCAAGATGGCAACAGCACAGCACTAAAATAAGCGTGGGTCCCTTCTAAGCATGGGGTCCTGTGTGACTGTACAAGTCACACACCCATGAAACCAGCCCTGGAAACAACCTTTATCTTTTAGTTTCAGTCAGGTTTAAAGAATTAAACACAAATATGTTATTTTCCATAAAAGACTTACACTATTTCATCTGCCTGAATTTCTTAAACCTTGAACAAACAAGAGAAAAGAATTCCCTCTGGTTACTTTAGAGTCAATAGCAGCAGAGAAGTGTGGCTTCATCAAAAGGAGATTGATTTGAGTAGAAAATACAGATGATTTTGACTGGTTGAATAAATTGAACACAATTATAAGATGGTAACTTTCTTATTTTAAGAAAAAAACAGAAAAGAAATGATATCTTCTGGGATGTATCAACATTCATATTATATCCAAATAGCCAGTTAATTTGAGTTGTTTAATCAGATAACTGACAGTGACCAAATAACAGAAAGTGAATAAATAAGGCCAATGTTCCATTTCTACACACCTCTGATTCAGAGTCATTTTCAGGGTTGAGTGAATTAGAACAATTACACCAGCCCAGAGCTTTGGTGCTGGGGGAATCACTCAGCTGTTAAAAACAAATTCTGTGACTCCAATGTTCTTACCACATTGTCACCAAATCAAAGCAGTTGGCAATAGCCCCTTTGATTTTCTGCCAAGACCCTCGATCTATACATTGTCCTTTTGTCATTACTTGTTCCTCTGGAGGATGGCCTTGATGTTCTTTGAAACATAATTTCATTTGTACATGCACCTCTCCAAGGACCCACAGCATGATTTGTCCTGGCACTGCAGCCTCTTGTAGACAGCTCTGGGATCTGTCCCTGCTGCTGAGACTGCCCAGTCTGACTCCAGGAGACAGACAGTTAAAAGCAACCTCTTTATGTCTGATGATTCAGTCATAAGGAAATTTCTCAGCCAAATAATTACACAAATTAAAAAAGCAGAATATATTGAAATTTACACTTTGATGATGACTTTAGTTTGTTTCTAGATCAACTTTGTGGGTGTCTGACACTGACCCTACGACATATCTACTTTTTAGCTGAATATTAACTGGACAAGAAAGCTGTAATTAGCGTCTTGAATTTGAACAAATTTCAAATCCTGTCAAGGCATGCACCTAATGACACCATTTTAGACTAAGTCATTTATCAAACTAGACCAGGGAAATGCTGGTCTTGTCACCCTGAATACCCAGATTCAGAGGCAAATATGAACATAAGTCATCCCCTCTCATTCTGAGGAAGATTAGGAGGTGCCTCATTAAAAAAAGAAATGGGGACATTATGGTAAGATGTGATTAGGTAAAACCTTTGCATCTGATTTTGTTAAAAATATGACCCCGAAATATCCTGGCCCAAAAAGTTTTTAACTGAGTTTGAAGAAAGTCAAAAGTTCTTAAGTTCATATTCTAGTGAATGATTTTATAAGATAGAAGTTTGCTGCTACAGTATGGAGTTTCACTGATTTTATAGTCAGCAGAGGAATATTGCAGAATGATGGGAAAATGATGAGCAGAGCCAACAGGGATAGGGCCTGTGTGCTACTATGAACTCTCTGGAGAAATAAAGGGGCCACAATTACACAATTTTGTTTTCTCACCCATTTCCTAATGGGTTAGTTATATTTGCCTCGAGGGAACCTGTTTAAACCTAAATAGTTGTTTGAACAACAACAAAAAGAATGGCAGATGAAATCACCAGAGTCACACAGATGTAAGTGCTCTTGCTTTCCTTGGTAAGTGATTAGCATCAGACATCACCAAAAAGGCCGCCCGGCAATTGGCACTATTTCTATTTGTAGCCATGGAATACAATGACGCTGACCCTAGAGGCGACTGCTGTGTACAGGTGTGCTTGAAAAGACTAAAGCGTGACCAGCACTCCTCTCCTGGCTGAGTGCTGTGATCACAATACATGAGTTCTTGGGGCCATTTAAGCAGCAGATTCACTACTAAAGCGTCACTGAGACTTCACGTCTCAGCTGACATTTGATTCTCATTATTGTTTAATACGTATTAAGTATCTCATGTGAGACCGATCCTACACAGAGGATGTAAAACACACGGCTGTCAAAGTCAAGAGATGAAAAATTAACTTTGTATGACAGTGTGAACTTTCTCAAAAATACACTCACTAAGCAAAAATCTCAAAACAAAATGATACACAGCACAAGAGGTGTAGTTTGTGTTAACCTTGTTACACATGTTTTTAATTTTAACATCTCACTCATTTAGATATCGCTAAATTCGTATCTAGTAGCCTATAAAAACTTTCACTGGCATATCATCACTCAAGGATGTTAAGCAACTTAAAATATATTTTTGTTTAAAAAGAAGGTGCTGCAGTTACCTAGCTAGTGATCACTGAAAGACAAACCTTATCCAATAAAATAAGCTATTATAGGAATTACGAACATATTTTTAATAATTAAAAATAAAATTATGATTCGAATAAAGTTCTTGAAATCCCCAAAAACTAATGATACTAAATGTTGTTTAATATGCAGCAAAGGGCCTTAATGGTGTTTTTTTTTTTTTTTTTAAAGGTTTTATTTATTTTATTTTTTCCCCCCAAAGCCCCAGTAGATAGTTGTATGTCATAGCTGCACATCCTTCTAGTTGCTGTATGTGGGACTCGGCCTCAGGATGGAGGGAGAAGTGGTGCCTCGATGCGCACCCGGGATCCGAACCCGGGCCACCAGCATTGCAGCGCGCGCACTTAACCACCAAGCCACAGGGCTGGCCCCTTAATGGTGTTTTTATAACTTGAACTCAAATGACCAGGACTCAATCTGTTCTGCACTTAATAGTCATATGTCCTCCGGGAAATGGTTACCTCTCTAAACCTCACTTTTCTCAGCTATGAAATAGGGGCAATAATATCTGCTGTACCTCCTGCACCAGGGTTTAACGAGGCTCAAATGACACAGTGTGTGTAAAAACCCAGTTCAGCCTCCATCCATTAGCGGCTGTTGTTTTTGTTATGCAAATCAAGAGAGAACCAGATTTGAGGAAGGCTCTTTTTATAAATCATAAAAATTTTTTTCTGGGGCCGGCCCCGTGGCATAGCAGTTAAGTGCACAAGCTCCGATGCTGGCGGCCCGGGTTCTGATCCTGGGCGAGCACCGAGACAGCGCTTGTCAGGCCATGCTGTGGCAGCGTCCCATATAAAGTGGAGGAAGATCTGTAGGGATGTTAGCCCAGGGCCAGTCTCCCTCAGCAAAAAGAGGAGGATTGGCATGGAAGTTAGCTAAGGGCTGATCTTCCTCACAAAAAAAAAAAATTTTTTTCAACCCCAACAAAGAAAAAAATTAGAAATTTTAGGTCTTACTTTTGAGGAAATCTTACTGCTGTAACTTATTATACTCTTCAATAGCATGTTCAGACTGTTTAACACTTCTTTAAATAATATGAAAGGTAAGGAAAAACAAAATAAATTAAAAAAATAAAATATTGCCCATTTCTGGCACGGCTTCAATGGAATTGATCATTACAGATGCAAAGAATATGCCTAAGAATTTTTTAATTTGCTACTTGACATGCAAAAACGAAACTATCTGAAACAGCAGTGTTGTCAAGCATCATTTAGTTTGGGGGCACCATAAATGGATTTAAAAAAAAAGAAAATTGGTCAATTTTCCTTGAATACAAAATAGTTTAACTTACAGTTTAAAATATTTCAGCCATAATCTCAGTGGGAGATTTCAGAGGGATTGTTTCACTTTTTTGAAATTAAATAAAGTTAAACAAAAGCTTTTAGTTGTTCCCAACTTATTTTATTTGCAAAAAGCTTTCCTATGTAAGACAATTATTTCCAAAGAATGAATTAAGAAGAAATAGCTTGAAAAAAAAAATGATTCCCCCACTTTATCAGGTAATAAAATCTATTACCCCTGAAATCATTTCACCTAATTCTCACTTGCTTCCATATCCCATACTCCATTTTGCTGAGTGAAATTTAATAAATCTCTCAGTCCAGGATTAAATTTTACTGTTTTATGAACTGTTAAATTGCATTGTATGCTTATTAAAGCTGGTGTTCTCTCACTCCTAGACACATTCTCATCTCTACCCTAGGGCACAATTAAACAAACAGCAGAAATTTTGTTTTCACCATTGGAGTATTTTCCAACAGGGAGCAATACATGAACATCAGCAAGTCACTTAACTATAAACAATGTGCACTTAATAATCCTCACATGCCTTGAACTACATAAACTATATTTTAAAGAGGATAATACATCAAATGAATAATAATCCCCATATCACGGGCTCTGACTTAGTTAAAACAAGATAGTTCCTGGAATACACTGTAATATATTAAAATACTTTACATCACTTATGTAGTATACTTTTTTGGAACCAACTGAGGTTTAATTACTTTTTTATATTCACACAATGTCTTTCCCTCTTAATGCCAGGAATGATGCTAGCATATATAATTCAGACACGAATCATAAACAGAAAATTCTACTAAGTATATAGAGTGAAGCGAGTAAAGGACAAAATTTTTAAACGAAATGCATTTAAAAAAGAAAATGTTCTTTTCTATCTGCAGGCCACTAGAGTAGACTTTCCAAACTGCACGTGGGAGAATCTCAATTTTATTAATGCAGAATCTCTAAAACTCACGCCTGGACTTTTTTATAAAAGAGAGTCCTTAGGAACTCAGATTGTGACACAGAAGGGAAGATAGGCTTCATTGTTTGACTCTTTGGCTATGTGACCTTAGGCAAGCAGCTCATCCCTTCTGAGTCTCAATGTACTAACCTATGAAATAGGAATGAAATTTGTGTTTTCCTCAACTGGATGTTCAGAAAATAAGTTAAATTCAATCCCAGTTTGAAAATTTAAATGCAATAATACATGTGGCATTCTTCACTGGACTAAACACTCAAGAAAACTTAGCTATTATTATTATCACTATGTGTAATAGGAAAAGAGCTGTCTGATTTTTATTTAATGTCTACATTTTAATAATTTAACATATTTATGACTTTCCATACTTACTATATTGTATGTTCCAGGAAGAAATGAACTTTATTATTTCTCCCACAACACGTTAGATACTATATATTTATGGATTTAATCAGAAAATGGTGGTGTAAGCCTCAGTTCCCCTGTTTAAAAATATATTTCTTTTGATAGATAATGTAACAAAGGGCTTTAACATATGTTGATTTAATGGTGGCAAAAGCATGATAACCCAAAACATGATATTAATAAACGGGCAAATGTTTTCTTTTCTCCTTCCTTGCCAAGACTATATATTCCATCAGCTCCTTAAAGCAACGTTTTTTGGAACTTGAACCTCAGCCACTAGAATTCTTAGCAAGTAATTATTTACAAGATTCAGGAGGTCATTCTTCAAAACCAGATGTATGTATATATACATTTAATTTATTTATTTAGTATATATATGTTTGTATATTTAGTATATATTTACATATATACTAGTTAGTGTGTATACACACACACACACACACACACACACACACACTAAAGATGTCTTTGCCTTTAAGAACATCCATCTGATTCAAGGATTATAAGAACTAAATTCTTAGTAAATGCAACAGCAAAAAATTAATGTCAATTTGTTGACCAAACCATGAAAATTGGGTAAATTCATGAATAGTGACTGGCAGACAAGCTAACTCTGTTTTTTAAACTAACATACTGATTAAGCCTATTTGTCTAACAAATTCTAGTACTTTGGTATTTTCAGTTAGCTCAGGACCGAAAAAAAAGGACAACGTTTTAAATTCAAATGTTGGCCATCTGAAGAAACTGTTTTCAGAGATGCCTGAATATTTATATTCAGACCAAGCCCTCATAAACCCGTCCTCTGTTAAGAGTCTGTAGCAACCTTCCAAATGAGGTTAAGTCTGAGATTTGAGATTGGCACGAAGCCTTTGCTTAGGAGAGAACAAACCTTCTAAAGAGTATTGGAATAAAATGCCTAAATTTTATAAATGTAGCCATTGATAAATGAACATTATTTTGAGAAGAGGAAACTTGTTTTCCTAAGAAAAATTATCATCTAAGTTTCTTTTAAGACAGTGTTGGGAAGGCCACGCAGCAAACTTTGTGCTCCCACGGTTCTTATTGCTCTCTTTTGTTCTTGCCTGTGTTTGGTCTTGACTCTAATTTGTTTTCTAAATATCCCAGTGCCTCCCTCCATTTAATTAATTTTCTAACTACTCCCTTAGGGAAACTTACCTCTTCCCCTAGTCTTGTCTGAACAGTGCAGCAGCAGCACTAACAAGAAATGGCATCACATTGGCCTCAGATGTTATTAAGGAACACAAAACCTGGAGGCAGGGAGCCTTACATCTCCTATAAAAGTCCCCTAGTATAAAACCTTTCAAATCAAGAGCCTACATGCTCTGTCTTCACAGAAAGCATTCCTTATAAACATTTTGCCCCAGGTGTTAAAGTCTTCATGTTCAACAACTAATTGAAAAAATATGATGTCCATTATAATAATGTTTCATAAATTGCTTTCCTAAGATGAAATGCACTATATAAATCAGTTTTGCCAATAGGCTAGGTATAACAGGTATACCAATAAGAGAATAAAATATTTCGCAATATTTAGTTACTATTTTGTCGTATTTTATTAATGTTATTATAGTGCTGCATCTGATGCTGCTCTGCTCTAAATGACTGAAAAGCTATTATACCCACTCGGTAGATAACACTTTCAAATTAGGTTTTTATTAGTGCGTAGTGTGATTTCTGATATATCTGACAAGCTAGGGCAGATAACACACTAGTTTATCTAGAATATAGAACTACTTTTCTCTGATTATGTCTCCATGGGAAAAACCTTCTTGAAAACTCTCTAGAGTCTAGAAAAGGTAAAATAGACTTTGGATTCATATAGTGTTAGGAGTGATTTTGGAGATGATTTACACTAACACTATCATGAGGGACAGTGACTTTAAATGACAGATTTTCCTGCCTTGTCCCTTGCTTCTGCTCTCAGTTTGTTGGAATGCATTTTCCCCACTTAAGCCTGAGTGAATTTTAAAATTCTTCAGAAGTGCCTCATTGCTGACAGGATCAAGTCCCTATTCCTCCATGTAGCTTACAAGGCCCTTCACAGTCTGGTCTCTTTTCATCTGGCCCTTTTAACATCCCACTATCCCTATCCCCTTGATTTCCACGATCCAGCCAAAGTGAATGGTGTTTCACTTCCCGACTGTACCCACATTTCCTTACCTCTGAGCCTTTGCACATGCTGTTTTCACTATGTGGATCATTCATCCTTGCCCCCCACAGTCCATTTCCTAGTTAGCATAGGCCTCGCCTCCCTGACCACTCAGGATGGGACCAGAAGCCTCTGCTATGTGCTCACCTGGCACCTTGTCCTTTCTTTTCACCGCGCTACTCACACTTTATGGAGACTAATCAGAAACTTCTTTGTTTCCTTCAAAAGACCTTAAGTGCTGTGAGGATAAGGATTATGGGTCCTTCGGTTACCTTTATATCACGGTTGGTATCACAGGTCTGGCGTATGGTAAGTGTGCACTAAATGTTCAGTAGCTAATTGAAAGACCTCAGGTCAGAGAGTTCAATGGGCCAGAGAATGTGAAGTAGAACCCAGACCAGTATCCTAACACATGGTACTGTCTGCTACACCACGGTATCTTTGCTTGAATTTGAGATGGGAACAACCAATTATATACAAAACATAACCCATGGCAGCTGTTCACTTTTTAAAAGAAATTCACTTTGATACAAATTAAAGTATACTTTTGGGGTGAGATTATGGTTAAACATTTATATAGGCTAATTAAATTATATGAATACTTTTACCTAAATCCCAAATTCTGAAAAGAATTCTAAAAATATACAATGAAGGAAGATAAATTAATCACTTTAATTATAAAAATCAACATAAATTTTATATCATCATGATCACATGCTTATAGAAGAAGGAATAATCTACGTAGAGAAGAGAAAAGGTGACATTTCTTCTCCTGCAACTGTTAATTGAATATTTTCTTCTATTTTATTTAGCAAAAGTAATTTATCATTATTCTTCATTCCATAACTCAATTCACATTATTTCTAATAATATTTGATGGATTCAATTTATGAAAACAAACGACTGATTAAAAGTTTGACAGGTACTATGCAAAACCTTCTTAAAAATTAATACAATTTTAATTAACAAAATTACTGCATCCAGTAATATGACTATTTTTCAATTGATTTTATGTATACTATTACTTTAATATATTCTAAATTATCAATATTTTACATTACTTTACACAGTAGAAAACCCCAGCAACATACTATTAATATGTCAGGAAACTGTCAACTACCATGCAGCAGAAATACAAGCCACATATTTTCAATAGAGTTCTGGTCCTTCTGTTTCTTTTTCTTTGTATATTAATACAAAACCTAATTGATTAGTAATTATTAATAGACAGAATCTTTCAAAAGTGAAGACATGGAAAGAAAATGAGTGTTCTAAAGTATTATATCCGGAAACAAATACTTGTCTTTCACGGATTGTATTCATAATTATATATCAAGTTCATTTTCCCCACAAAGACTTTAGATCGTCAGTAACTCCATTTAAAGAACACAATAGATTGTATTGTGAATTTAAATTCTAGATCTTAGGAAAGAAGAATAAACTGGTTTCTTCCTTTAAAGTGGTCTTGTATATTTGGAAATGTTATGATGCTCATAGGAATATCACACAAAGGCTTTTGGAAGCGGGATGATGGTGATAGTCTTATTATTTTCTTGATGTTAATGCCATCAAGTTGATTCCGACTCCTGGCCACCCTGTGTACAGCAGAGCTGAACCCTGCCTGGTCTTTTTGCACCATCCTGTCAACTTCCAGTGCTGTATCAGACAATGCTCTGCTGCTGTTCATAGAGTTTTCAAGGCCATTGTTGCAGAAGTGGATGGCCAGGTCTTTCTTCCTAGTCTGTCTCAGTCTGGAAGCTCTGCTGAAACCTGTCCGCCATGGGTGATCCAACTGGTCTTTGAAATACTGGTGGCATAGCTTTCAGCATCACAATAACACACAACCACCACAGTATGACAATGGAGAGACAGGTGGTGTGGTTCCCTGACCGGGAAACGAACCAGGGGCTACAGTGGCAAGAGTGCCAAATCTTAACCACTAGACCATTAGGGCTGGCTTTATTATTTTCTACGTTGATTTAAAATTTTCAATTTTACAATGTTGCAGACTTAGCGATGAAAAGTTTACCTGCTAATATAGGTTCTGTATCAGTCTATATCATATATCTAACAATTTTTTCCCCTTTGGAGACTTATGGAAATACTTCCAATGTATGTTTATGATTATACATAAAAACAACAACTTTGTACAAAACTTTGGATTTATAGAGTACTTTTATATATACAATATTATTCCTCATATTTATTACCATTTCATGTGTTAGTGTTGGTATTGGTATTCTAAGATAATATGTGTGTATGTAGGACAAAGCAAAGGACTTACTATATGATATTCTAATTCTATCATTTCTGGTATCATTGAGAAAATAGATTCTCACTATTGGGGAAGGAAATTTAGATATAAAGTAGAAGAGGATAAATAAAAATCTGGTAGTTCTAAATTTGAATTATCAAAATAAACTCATGATGTGTTTTATTTCATAATTAAAAATAAAATAAATATTTCCCAGCTTTGTCTACTGAAAAGGCCTATAAACAATGTCCAATTCAATACGAATGAGTACCCCAAGTGTCCATATTATAGTCTTGATATACCATACCATTTCCCACTAAAAGAAACCAAGATCCTTGGATAAATAAAGCTGATTCTAGAGCTGGGGCAAAATAATATACCAGATAACCTGGAAAACCTTGTTAATTCTCGATAAAGGATGCTATTGATGAGAAATATGTCTGAGTCAAAATAACTTAGAGGCTCTCTTGAAGAGATTCACAATGGCCAAAATAGAATAACTTGAACATTAAGAATAATAACTGAAATGAATTGAAACATAATAGGTATATTTAATTATAGTTTGTAACAATACAAAACAATAAACTAATTGATCAGTATTGATAGATGATAATGAGCTAATTTATTATTTTGGAAACTCGTAAATAAAGGGAAATAATTAAGCATATATTTTTCCTTTTTTATGTGAAATTGTATGACTAGGAAACCAAATAGTAAATGGGGAAGGTTTTTCTTTCAGAAGTATCTCAGCTAATAAATGAAGACGAAATGAGAGAAATAGAATCTCTTCATATGGCTTCTTTGAATTAATGGATCTGGGCAGTGATCTTCATTGGTTCCTAACATCGCAAGAGGCAACCAAACATGAAGTGCCTTCTGGTGGAAGAACACAGTATCATCTATGAAGTAGTTTTACCCAAAAACAGACAAACAAACGATTCAACCTAAATGTGATTAAGTCTTTAGAACCAACTACCGATTTACAGAAAACATAGAGGACAGATAAACATGTTAAAGAAAACCATGGGGATGCAATAAGCAAAATCCAGACAGTGTAATAATGTCAGCCTACCATAATGAGTGGATCTTATTTGGATCTCAATTCTAAAAACCCAACTGTTATGAAAAAAATATGAAATCAATGAGGCAATTGGGAATTAGAACATTGTATATTTGATGATGCTAAAGAATTATTAGTAGGGCCAGCCCTGTGGCTTAGCAGTTAAGTGCACACACTCTGCTACCGGCGACCCCGGTTCGGATCCTGGGCGCACACTGACACACCGCTTCTCTGGCCATGCTGAGGCTGCATCCCACATACAGCAACTAGAAGGAAGGATGTGCAGCTATGACATGCAACTATCTACCGGGGCTTTGGGGAAAAAAAAGGAGGAAGATTGGCAATAGATGTTAGCTCAGAGCCAGTCTTCCTCAGCAAAAAGAGGAGGATTACCATGGATGTTAGCTCAGGGCTGATCTTCCTCACAAAAAAAAAGAAGAATTTTTAATTAATTTTTGGTACTATACTGTTATTTAGGTTATGCGTGTTTTTTAAAGAGACTTTACTTTTTAGTGATACATTATGTAATATTTATGAATAAAATGATGTGATATCTGGAATTTACTATGATATAAGACGGGAGGGGAAGTAGAAGGGGACAGAAATGAAATAAAATGGCAGAGTGAGCTGATAATGTTTGAAGCTAGGTAGAGTACATAAAGATTTTTTGCTATTACCATTCTGTCTACTTTTGTATATATTTAAAATTTACCATAATAAAAAGTGAAAAGAAAAGAACAAGGGGCTGGCCCTGTGGCGTAGTGGTTACGTTCGATGTGCTCTGCTTTGGCAGCCAGGGTTTGCAGGTTTGGATCCCAGGGGCAGACCTACACCACTCATCAGCCATGCTGTGGTGGCAACCCACATTCAAAACAGAGGAAGACTGGCACAGATGTTAGCTCAGGGCTAATCTTCCTCAAGCAAAAAAAGAGGAAGATTGGCAACAGATGTTAGCTCAGGGCTAATCTTCCTCAGCAACAAAAAAGAAAAAAGAGAACAAAAGAAGTTTAGAAAATAGGAGTGACTTTAGAACTATTTTTTTTCCCCCAAAGCCCCAGTAGATAGTTGTATGTCATAGTTGCACATCCTTCTAGTTGCTGTATGTGGGACGTGGCCTCAGCATGGCCGGAGAAGTGGTGCGACGGTGCATGCCCGGGATCCGAACCCGGGCCACCAGTAGCAGAGCACGCGCACTTAACCGCTAAGCCACCGGGCCGGCCCTGATTTTAGAGATTTATAGTTACTACATGGTAGAAGAGAACTTCAATCTTTTGTTCCAAATCCAGTACCTTTTCATTGTACCACAATATTCCACAATGCGGAGAGAACTTCAAATTAAATGATAGTATCTTTTCGTAGAAATAGTCTTGAACCATTTGCCCTGTTTAGTCTAGAAAGGGCATATAAAGTAAATGAAAAAGCAGTGAAGGAAATAGCCAGTGGGCCTGTGTAAAAGAGAGCATGGGAAGTCTACCATTCTTCTACCAATCATATGTCCAGCAGCAATGAATCCACAAACCTTGACCAAATTATAAGCAGTTACAATACTTCTCTTCCTCTGACCATTCAGCTGCTAACTATCCAAAAACAAGACACTTGGAACTACAGAAGAATAATTGCATCATTCTTCCTGACTGCTTTCTCTTGCCATAGCATTGAGACATTGATGAATCTTGTTACTATAGCTGGTGCTATAGATACGTGCAATACCCATGCAACTTTGTGCGCCATTAATCAGTGCCATGGAAGAAATACTGGTTATGCCACTGAAAGGAGAAAGGATTCTGTGACACGTTTGATACTTTTATTTTCTATCCAATTTTCAATGAATATGATTGAGTGGTTTTCAAATACATTTATCTGAGCTTCTGTGAGCAGGGTAAAAAAAGAAAGCATCATGTACATACCACAAAATCTGGCTCTTATGAGAAGGAAAATAGTATTTATTGTGATTGTGGAATATGAGCTTTGGATTCTAAGAAACTAGTGTTCAAATCCCAGCTCTGCCACTTACCTACCATATGACCCTGGCCAACTTAGTCTCTCTAAGCCTAAGTATATACAACCACAAAATAGTAAAAATAATACCCCAAATAGGAAATTATGAGTTAAATGAGGCAATTTAGGCAAAACATTTATCATGGAAGCTGGCATATACAAGTGTCCAACAAATAAGAGTTGTCTTATGTTGCTATTGATGTTAATACAGAAAGAAACCAAGTGAATAAATATTGAATGGTTGCCTTTATTAAGAAGTCTCGCTTGCTCACCCTGAAAGGAAAACCACTTTTCTTCATAAAGATCATATAGATATAAAATGCTTAAATATATGAAACAGGTTTAATTTTTAACGCTCATTGATAGACCACTATGAAGAAATATCATCATCATCCTCAGTGAAGGGGAGCCACGTGTTAGGCTTCGTTATCAGACCAGGTTTTAGGGCAGGCTATGGATCTAACTTCTCAGAGACTCTGCTTTGAAATCTGTTCAGCAGAAATAACACTTCTTTTGCAATGTGTAAATTTAATTACTTAAATAAATTTGTCTTTCTTATTCCAGGCACTTAGTAAACATTTGTCCCTTTTCTTTGCCCAAATTCGGCTTCCTTAAAATAAATAAAATAAAAACAAAAAAGCCAGATTTAAATTAGGCCACTGGTTGTTTTCAAGCACTTGTTGCAAAATTAATATTTGTGTTAGGCTAAAATTTGGGAGATTTTCTAAGCCAATGTCCTTTTCCTAAGCAAACAAACGAAAAGTCATCTTTTAAAATTTTCTCTCTATATGTTTTATGATATGCATAGCATTGTAATAAATTAGAACATAATTTGTAACTAAATAAATATACATATATTTTAAGTCATTTTCAATCAAAATGGTAAAGATGATTATCTTGGAGAATAGTCTCAGGTTCTTATCCAACTAATACCTTCAATACAACCTTTTTTTAGCACCTACTGCGTACCAAGTACTTTGATATATCCCAGAGAGACATACATCAGTAATCCTGCCCTAGCACACAGTCTGGTGGAAAGGAAGAAATTTATATAAATATTTATGATGTAAATAATGTAATAAAACTATTCAGGTTGAACCATTTTTGACTTATAAAAATGGCAATTTCATATGGTCCAATTAATATATTTAATGTCCTTCTTAAAGTCTTTAGCTGTCCCAGAATTTTCTAACATTAATTTATCCTTTAATTGAACAAGGATGGTTGCTTTCCAGAAAACAAATTTTTTCACTACTAAATAATTTTTATTTAATTATCCGCTTTGTGCTAAATTGATCAGAGGAATGGCAGAGCCAAATCATGACTGTATTCTATGACATTCCCTAACAGATAATACATCTTAGTCCATTTTATTTCTAACAGCTTCTAGAACAAGCAATAGCTAACTCCAAAGTATTCTCTTTTTTTTTTGCCTGCAGGCATATTTTTCAGTTATTTACTTTCCATTTTCACATCACCCTGTAACTTACGTTAACCCAACCAGGATTTATCCCTGGTTTTATACGGTAGGTACTGTGGCAACATCCTTTTGTTTATTTTTGCCTAAAACGTGAACATTTTCAGGAGAAATTTTAGCAATTGCAGTGCCAGGTCCCTTTGGCTGTTATCTCTTTCTGACTTGGCAGTATTTGAAATCCTCCTGCAGAGACTCTGGTTGCTGGCCTCTACAGCACATGGCCTGCCAGCCACAGAACAAAGTGAGATATAACTGTTGTTTAATAGTATGCAAAGATAAATTCTGTATTGCAGTTTTCTCTCTTTAATGCACTGTGGCCTCAAAAAGCCACAGAGATGGTCTTTCTCTCTATTTTCATCTGAATTTAATTAGTATCCAGATATAATTTAAACAACCCAAATAAAAATGAATGATGTGTCTATCAACATTAATGTCTACATTGTTATTAAAAATAGTGTTATTAATCTTTGGATTATTTTTTGAAATATATTATTATTGACTCCATAAATTAAGATATCTCATATGTATATGAATTCACAGATATGAAGCACAGAAATTCCAAAAGATGCAAGAAACCAGATATTAATGACTTAGGAGGAAGTAACAGTCTATTTTCAAAAAAGAATGAGGACCATCTAATTGGATAAACCTTGTCATTCACCAACGAGGAAGAGCGAATTTTATATAGACTTGACATGGCCAAAAAGAAAGTGCATTGTCTTTCAGGAACTTGTATCCAGGACATGACGGAAAGACTACCAAGACTTATCACACCTGCTGATAACTACCCATGCCTGCTGGTTCATGTGGGTATGAATGATGCCATCACGATAAACATGCAAGCCATTTCTAGAAGCCATGATGTCCTAGACAGGAAACTAAAAGGCTCCTGGGACCCAGATGTTGTTTTAACTTTTACTCCAACTCAATGGGTGGTTTAGGAAAGGAAAAAATGCTGAGCAGCTGGTTGTATAGATGGTGGCAGAATCATGATTTAAGATACCAAAATTGGTGGGCATTGCCTAAAAACCAGTTGTATTTTTATAGGGACAGGGAAGAATATCATTTCTCTGGTGAACTGCTGATCTAATTCAGAGGATTTTAAAGTAAAACCTATAGGGAGAGACAAATAATGTCAAAATATTAAGAAGAATTATAAAAATTAGATATAACACAGAAAGAAAAACATTAGGGGGTTTCTCAAGGTCTTCATAGGATAACATAACTGATTATAGAAAATACTCGTGACCTCAGATAACTATGTATCAATGGCCAGAGTATTATAATAACAAGGATATGTGTGTGCATACCCATTCACTTGTGCACGTGTGTATTTGCCAAGGGAAATTGAGAATTCAGTATTATAATGCAGCAGTGCAAGTATACAATTTAATTGAAGAAACAAATCTGTTAAAAGGAAGGCTAAAATAATGAAATCTATCTTATCTGCTGAGATAAAAATCTGAAGGTAGCAGAATGTTGACAGTAAAGGAGATTGGATTGTAAGTGGCATCATTTGTGAGGATGATACAGACTACTCGGTTAGATGATTGAAATGGATGATTATTCCACATTCACATCCAAAAATGCTAGAGTGATTAGTTATACAAACAATAGGAAAGAGAGAAGAAAAAAGCACTCAATTCTCCTTGGAGTGTTATTCAACTAAAGAAGTTAATTTCCTCACTTGCCCTGCTAGATGGCAATTTAATGCTTCAGATGCCAGAGGAAGCAACACAGTCACTTTGGATCAATAAGAAAGTGGTGGTGAAGTTGGAATCACGGGACTGCATGAATATAACTTGCCATCCTAGTGGATAATCTTGGGGAAGGACGGTTAGGAAATGAGGATTATGGAATACAATTATAATTAGTTTATGTTTTAAGAAATCAGATTTCAAAACTTTCAGAAAATAGAAAGACCTAAGATTCTTATATAGTACAATGGCTCAATCAGAAAGGATTGAAAAGCAGTCCTCTGAAAATTGACATTAAAATGTTAATAATTGTAAATAATCCTGATGAGGAGGGAAACTGGGAAACATCCAAAAACACAGCCACTTGAAGAAAATCCTGAAAAGCTAAGTTTTTAAAAAGACATTTACAAAAGACACAGAAGAGAGGATAGGGCTAAGAAATTTTTCTTACTTTTAGTTTTGTAAGCAGCATCAAACTTTGAGACTAGCTCAAAGAAAACTAAATTTTACAACATAATCTCATACTGCCCCTGTATTTGTAAGTAAAGTGTCCCTCCATCCACCTGAGTAAGAATATCCATCAGCCTTTTCAATGTGAATAACTTTTCCAAGTGCCTTTTAAGCACTGACTCTACTGATAATCAGCAATAGAATAGCAGGCCCCTGACATTCAGCTGTTTGCTATGTGGGTACTCTCAAATGTAGACAGGGCAATATCTGTGATATGGTGGCTATTCACCCTGATGTACTTCCTAAATTGTATAAATCTAAAATTTAGATCTCCAAAATCTAGTTCTGGTTTATAACACTTTTTGTTACCAATATATATTCTTTCATTGAATAACATGTTGATATTATACTTTCAGCTTTTATCAAAAGTTGAGAAAACTAAATAAATCTATGAAAAATGATATATGCAATCTTTTAAGATCATGTTGCTTAATGTTCCTTACATAAACATTCATTTTAATAAGTTTCTCTTAGAGCATGAAAAAAATTATCTTTTCAAATGAATAAAATATTTTCCCTTTCGTTATTATGGAATTGCACACATCATTTTGTTGCTTTTTGCCTTACCTATAAGGAGGCTCAGATAAAGCAACTATAATGTTTACTCTAACATTTCTCTTAAGTAGCTCTTACTTATTTAGAGTAAGAAAAACTATGGAAATGATAGAACCTACTGCATAGGATACTTGGTATCATGTGTTCAAGCTAAGGCTGGTGTTGACGGGGTTCAGGACATGCTACCCCAAAATACGGCACCTTGTCATATCGAATATTTTAAGCTGAAAGAGTTTGAGAAAACAGCAGAAACAAGAAGCTCACTCTAACCTCCTCCCCCTACCTCCTTCTTCCTTGAAACAGATCATAAAATCCTCCTGTTAAAGGTAACCTCCCTATACCCAGAGGAAAGGAACATCCTTATCTCCGAAGACAACGGGATGCTAAGATGAATCCTAACAGGCCTTGCTAAGTTTTCCCCTGTTGACTACAATTCCCTCATCCTCCTTGACCTATCATATTCCTCCAGTACTGTCCACTCTTCCCAAACCCAGTATGAAATACTCAAGTGTAATTGTTTTTTCAGGTCTTCATTTCCTTATGAAGGCTCCCATGTCACGTAAAACTTACATGAAATAAATTTATATGCTTTTCTCTTGTTAATCTGTTTTTGTCAGTTTAATTTTCAGACTCAGCCAGGGATTCAAAGAGGGTCAAGGAAAACGTTTCCCCCCATACAGTGTCATTGTTAGGGAGCAGAAGAATAGGAAACCACGGAACTCCAACTTTAATTCCTTTTCTGTGGCAAGGAGAACAAGGTTCACATGGGAAAGGATGGAAAAGACTATGGAAAGAGGCCTCTGAAGGCCAAGATAGAGAGTCATCAGGAGACAGCTCTTGGCTCTCTAAGTTTGCATGCTCAAGTGAATTGCACCCCAATGTGCTGAGAATTTTTTCAGATATAGATGATCAAGCCCTTCTAAGATGCTAAAAACGGAGAAGAGGCATCAATTTGCTATTTCCATATATAGAAGAAGGTATATTCTGATACTTATCTCAAGCAAAATTTTTAGATAGCTTATCAACCTGATTAGAACTCGAACATGAGGAAGTGATCACTAGGGCATAATAAGAACAGCATGGTATAATAGAGGATAACAGACATGACCTTGGAGTCAGGTAAACCTGGGTTTAATCCTGGCTGTGCTATTTATTAGCTATTGACTTTGGGGAAATTATTTGGCCTAACTGAACAAAATTGGGACATAGTAAGCATTCAGTTATGCCATACAAATATTATTGATTCTAGGTACTTTTGCCACAAGCATCTTTGCTGTAAGCAGTTTAGCCACAAATATTTTCCCTGCACAACTAATTGGTCCTAAGGCAATTTTGCCATAAAAGATAAAATAACTGGTTGACAGTTTTTGTTTCATTTGGTTACAAATGGCTTTCATAACGAAACATGAAAAATGAATAACAAAAGTAAAAAGACTTGACTGACTGGGAAAAATGAAAATACAAAACATTTAAAAACAAATATTTGAATATGTAAATATGTGTAGATTCATGGCAATACTGCACAAAAAACTGATTTTATTTTGTGGATTGTTACCTAAGCATTTTGTCTTGTAAGTCTTTCGTTCATAGTACATACTATACATTTTTTTTTTTTTTTTGCTTGTTGCTACATCTTCTCCTTTAACATTGCACTTTTTTCCTTTTTCTTGCTAAAATGTCTTCCTTCATTAAGAGAGGTATCAGGGGCCAGTCTCATGGTGTAGCGGTTAAGTGCACGTGCTCCGCTGCTGGCGGCCCGGGTTCAGATCCCGGGTTGCGCACTGAGGCAGCGCTTGTCAGGCCATGCTGTGGCGGCATCCCATATAATGTGGAGGAAGATGTGGAGGAAGATAGGCACAGATGTTAGTCCAGGGCCAGTCTTCCTCAGCAAAAAGAGGAGGATTGGCATGGATGTTAGCTCAGGGCTGATCTTCCTCACAAAAAAAAAAGAAAGAGAGGTATCAGTTTCATCCAAATACTATGATGCATATCTGTAACCACATGAAAACCTTACCAACAAAATGAAAACCATTTGTAACCAAATGAAACCAAAACTATCAATCAACCAGTTACCTTTTACAGCAAAATTGTCTTTACAGTCAATTAGTTGTGTGGCAAAAATGTTTGCAGCAAAGATGCTTACGGTAAAAATACTGGACACAGACAGAACATTATCTACTTTTTTGATGCAGTTATGGGTCATTCTATACTTCTCTGGCTTTAAGAGTTATCAGATGAAGGGATAACAGGTTTGGCATAAAGCTTATTTTAAAGTGAAAATATTTGAGCTACAGAAGATATAGAAAGAAATCTTATCTGAATTTGCCTTATCTGAATAAAAGCAGAGTTTCCAGAAGACACAGCTGCCGTTAACCCCCCTCCAAGAGAGTTTCCTGTGAATTCAGCTGCCATGGAGACAGACTGTCCACTCTATTAGCATAAAAAAGCCCAACAAAACCTTTGATACTTTCCCATTGAAGCTCTAAACTTCTCCGTGTTTTTTGTTAAGATAGTATATAAACCTTTACTTCTGGCTATTCATCAAGTTACTCATTACTGAGTACTCTCATGTGTACATATGCGTGTGTAAACCAACCTGGTCTTTGCTCCTGTTAAGCTATTGTCAGTTAACTTGCAGACCCCAACTATTTGAATCCAAGATGGTAAAGGAAAAGTTTTCCTTTCAGTAGATGAATTCTGTAAGCAAAGTATACCTGGATTTCAACAAGGAATTATGTGAAAAGTCTAGGAATCTCCTTGTAAAAAGAGAAATCTGGTCTCCATGTTCTATTTTAATGGATTTCTCACTATCTGAATATACAGTGGTTCTCGACCCTGCTTCACATTATAGTCACCTGGTAAATTTTTGAAAATTCCAACACCTAGGTCCCTCCTCAGTCTTTATCAGTCAAGGCTGAGAACCACTGTCCTAAGGGGAACTTGCTGGTTGGATACTTGCATGATTGTGGCTTTCCCTGACCGTGTCCTCACCAACGTAGTAGTTGGTTTATTTATTTATTTTTCTTCTGGGATGAGGACAACAAAAGCCAATTAAATTTGCAGATGACAGGCTAACCATGAGGTCAAGTCTAACAAGATAAAAGAAAAACGGGAGCAAAAGTTAAGTTCCGAATATAGTTTGAAAAATAAAATTAAAATAACCACGGCACAAGGATAATACGCAGTAGTGTGACTTAAGAGCATTAGTCCCTCCTACTCTTTTCCTTTTCTATTTTTGGTTGTTGTTATTAGGTATCAATAATAATGAACACTTGTGTTTATCATGTGCCATGCACTGTGCTAAGTGGTTTCTAGGTGTCACTTCACTTAATCCTCACAATAACTCAGGAGCAGCGAATATAATGCTATTTTATGGCCAAAGAACTGCTCAAAGAAATTAAGTGACTTGAGAAAGATAAACCAGCCTGGAAGGCAAGGGCCTAACACTAGATGCTGCAAGCTGAGCCACTGTCCCACACCACACAGCCACAGTGGATTCAGACTGGATTGCATCTGTTAAAAAGCTGCTGGGAATGTAGACTCCAACTAGAATCTAGACACTAAAACATGGGATCTCAACGAGTGAGGAGGACTTTGCCATATCACCCTCAGAGGGCCAAACTGGTTCTTGAGCAGGAACAAATCTGTGGTATTAACATTTCATGCGGTGAGCCATTAGGAAAACAATGCCTAAAAAGGCTCCTCGGGAGTTGGAGAGTGATAAGGAAACAGAGAATCACTGCTCTAGAAGAAAAGCTTTAACAGTCTCCTTGCAGTTTGCTGGTTTGGCCACACCTTACAGAACACTATGTTAACTTTTCAGTGGACCATGATGAATATTGGCAAATTGGAGGGAGATTACCAGTTAGTGCAGGGGCTTGAAAAATATAAGTAGGTTAGATGAGAAGAAACACTGACAGTTGTTCTCCCTTGACTTCAAGAGCATCTGAGAAATATACATTGTCTTGAATATATTTACTTGATTAAAATATATATGAACAGATTAGTAGTTACGAGAAGGGAAGGGGGTGGGGGGAGTGGGCGACAGGGATACAGGGGCACATACGTATGGTGACAGATAAAAAATAGATTATTGGGGGGCCAGCTCCATGGCATAGCGGTTAACTGTGCGTGCTCCACTGCTGGCGGCGCGGGTTCGGATCCCGGGCGCGCACCGATGCACTGCTTGTCAGGCCATGCTGTGGCGGCGTCCTATATAAAGTGGAGGAAGATGGGCACGGATGTTAGCCCAGGGCCAGTCTTCCTCAGCAAAAGAGAGAAGGATTGGCATGGATGTTAGCTCAGGACTGATCTTCCTCACAAAAAAAAAAAAAATAGATTATTGGTGGTGAGCATGATGCAGTCTATACAGAAACTGATAAATGATAATGTACACCTGAAATTACACAATGTTATAAACCATTATGAACTCAATAAAATAATTGAAAAAAATAAAAAATAAATAAAATATAAAAAGTCAAGAAGGTAAAAAATATATATATATTTTATAACATTTTAAAAAGTGATCTTACATTTACTATGTCATTGATTCTTGGAAAATCATGAAATAAATAAAGAAAGTACAATAGTCCTCATTTAAGAGAAGATGCCAAAGGGTGAAATGATTTGCCCAAGGTCCCCTAGCCAGTCAATAACAGAGCCTGAACAAGAAGCCACATACGCCACTCACAGTCCACTGCTCTTTCATTTTTCACAAGGTCACAGACTCTCCCATTCAGAATCCTGACAAGTCTGAAACCCATAAAAATGCCAGACCTACTTTAAGATAGATTAAATAACGTAATAAACAAAAATTAACAGAATGGTTTTAAACAAATATACTTTCCAACCACCCATTGAAGGCCTATGTGATTTATCAATCTTCATGTTTCCCAGTGGCAGAAACAGGACAGCGAAATCAATAGCACACGATACTCCATTTGAAGTTATAAATGCTCTATTCAGTTGAAGTACCTGACATATTCAAAAAACATCTTACTGTGACTGTGGCATTTTGTAAATAGTCAAGAACCAGAAATAATTTAATCATACAAACAACATATCAGGCTCTTGCCTTAATTGACAATTTCATAGACAGGTTCTCAGTGAATGATAAGCATCTATGAAAAGAGAAATAGGGCTTCTTGAGTCTGTACACTGACAAGAGATTCTCACATATTGAGGTATATGGGGTAACTATTCGGGTTCAAAACTGGTTTGGCTTGAACTAAAAAGCCTGACTTATGGCCTATCAAACATACATTGTACATCTGCTTAACCATTAAAGTAAAGAATACAGTCCCTTAAGATAAGAATGCATACTTGCCCTCCTACACCCTATTGGTAACACCCTATTGGTGACGCCCAGATTAGTCCCTTTCCTGACATCACTGTCACGTTGACCTGCTAATTTGCAATTGAATACCTCTTTGAAATTTTGATAAAAATTCATCCTGGGTGTGTTTAATGTATGTTCTTTGTTCTAAAAAGATATAAGGGGCTGGCCCCATGGCTTAGTGGCTTAGTGGTTAAGTGCTCGGGCTCCACTGCTGGCAGCCTGGGTTCGGATCCCGGGTGCGCACTGACGCACCACCACTTCTCCAGCCATGCTGAGGCCGCGTCCCACGTACAGCAACTAGAAGGATGTGCAGCTATGACATACAACTATCTACTGGGGCTTTGGGGGAAAATAAATAAATAAATAAATAAAATTATAAAAAGATATAAGACTGGACTGTAAACCATGCTTCTCCGGAACGCTTTCTAAGGCCTTCCCGGGGTTGTATCCTCACTCTGGCTCAAGTAAACTCATCTTATTTCTGTTATCTATAGAATGGTTATTGGTTATTTTGGGTCAAAAAGACTATGCAGACTGCTGTACTTGATGAGAAACCTTTAGAACTCTTGCCCCTGCTACCTCTCTTACCAGGGTCCCAGTTTCTAATTTACGTCACAGCACTTATCACCACTGGGATTATGTTATGTTATGTTTGTTTATTGTCTATTTCCTCCCTCTAGAACAGTGGTTCTCTATAGGGGTGATTTTGCCACCCAGGGACATTTGGCACTGTCTGGAGACATTTGGGGGGGGTCAGTGCTAGCGGCATCTATTGGATAGATGCCAGGGATGCTGCTAAACATCCTACATTGCACAGGATAGCCCCCCACAACAAAGAATTATCTAGCCCAAATTATCAATAGTGCCAAGGTTGAGAAACCCTACTCTAGAATGTAAGCTCTGTGAGAACAGAGACAATCTCTTTCGCTTAATAAAGATTTCCCACATGAATGAATGGATGGATGAATGAATCAATGGTGCCAGTGTCTCAGAGAAGAAAGAAGGTAGGGAGTCAAAAAGCACGAAGATAGGGCAGGTAGAAACACCAGAACAATTCTCAGGGGAAAAATACAAAGCTGAAATTTGCACTACGTCATCAAAGCACAAATCCTGAAGATAGTCAAAAATTGGCATTGTACTATTAACCTCGTAAGAATTTACTTCATATAATTTTAAACTAATTCTGAAAATAACTAAAAAGGGAGAGAATTTTTTTTTATGAGGAAGATTAGCCCTGGGCTAACATCCGTGCCTATCTTCCTCTACTTTATATGGGACGCCACCACAGCATGGCTTGACAAGTGGTGCATCTGTCCGAGTCTGGGATCTGAACCTGCGAACCCTGGGCTGCCAAAGTGGAGCACAAGAACTTAACTGCTCCATCTCCAGGCCGGCCCCTAGGGAGAGAATTTTTTAATAAATGCACATATATATATATTTAAAGTACCAATTGTATTGTATTTTGCCCAGAATGTTGTGATGATTTTCCAATTCTTCCACACAACAGTTTAATTCTAAGTTACAAATGAGAAGAGTTGTCTGTTTCTTTTCACTAGGAAAAAAAAAAAGAAGCCATACATCTCAATCTCTACCTTCTTAGACCTGGTATTTCTGAGTAATCAATAATTCATTTGCCTCTAAAGCTCATTTAATTATTGTCATCCTGAATATCCTGTTGACATTGGAAAATTTTCCTGATTTTAATCAATTCTGAAGTGGACTGACTTTTGCTCAACCTCTTCCACAGCGTGCCATCCACTTTCACATCGACAGTCAAAGTAGACCTACAGTTTGTGAAAGTATTTTGCTGACAGATGCGAAAAATCAACATAAAAGCAATAAAAGTTGAAACTCTTAATAAAACATGACTCAAACCTAGAAATCAAATGGAGTCATGGTTTCCTTACATTTTTCACCAAGATACCGTTTTGTCTGGACCCTGATATTTCTGAGATATTGTAAAAATGTTGACATATGGAATACAATAGGAACAAAGGACAATTGAGAGTGCCTCCAGTGCTTCTCTCCTCTACCCATTAAATACTGGGTGCCTTTTCCTTAAATTGTCTATTATTCTTTACTTTTATGTTCTTTCCCTGGGAATCTTGGCCACTCACAACAAGTAAGATCACCCCAGATTGCACATCTGGACCTCAGATCTGCACCACTCAGATGTGGTCACCAGCCCCTCAAACTTCATATATCTAAGACTGAAATCAGCATCTTTCTCCCAAAACTTTCTCTTTCCTTCATTTTCTCTTTCTTGGTAAATGGCACACCATGAATATATTTGCTAAAACTGGAAACTTGGCAGCCATTGTTGACTCCTCCCTCTTACTCACACTCCACATCAAGTCAATGTCCCACTATATTTCAAAACTTTCCACTCTCTTCTCCACAGAGACAACTTGAGACCAAACTACAATTTCAAACTACAGTACTACCTTGCTGCTTGCCTTTTCTCACAACTACCCCACCCAACCCCAGGATCTTTCTGTAGTTTAATCAGATTATTCTCCCCCTTAAAATTCTCCAATGGCTTGCTATTATCCTTAGGACAAAGTCCAAATTCTTTATTGTGTCCTTCAAGGCCCTGTAGGATCTGCTCCAGCCTCTTTCTCCCATTTTCCCTTAGGATCTTTATCTCTAGGCTCCCTGCGATGGTTAATTATGTGTGTCAAATTTGACTGGGCCACAGAGTGCCCAGATATTTGGTCAAACATTATTCTGGGTGTGTCTGTAGGGGTATTTACAGATGAGATTAACTTTCAATCAGCAGACTGAGTAAAGCATATTGCCCTGCCTAATGCGGTTGCCCCTATTCAATCAGTCAAAAGCCTGAATACAACAAAAAGGCAGACCCTCCCATGAATAAGAGGGAACTCTTCCTGCCTGACTGCCTTGAGATGAGACATCAGTCTTTTCTTGCCTTTGGACTGGAACCAAAATATCATCTCTTCTTGGGGCTTGAGCCCCCCGGCTTTCAGACTGGAACTACACCATTGACTCTCGTGGGTCTCCAGTTTGCCCACTGCTGATCTTGGGACTTCTCAGCCTCCATCCTCCATAATCACATGAGCCAATTCCTTATAATAAATCTCTCTGTCTCCCTCCAAACATATATATACAATATATATAAACAACATGTATATAAACTATATATATATATATATATAGTTTCTCTTTCTCTGGAGAACCCTGACTAATGTAAATTTTGGTACTTGGATGATTTGGAATGGGATACTGCTCTGACAGAAACAAATACTCTGACAAATACAAACATATGGAAGCAGCTTTGGAACTTGGTACTAGGTAGAGGCTGGAAGAGTTTTGAGATGAATACCAGAAATATGGATGTTAAAGGCAATTCTGGTGAGGTCTCAGATGGAAATGAGAAACATATTATTGGAAACTGAAGGAGAGGTGATCTTTGTTACGAAGTGGGAAAGAATTTGGCTGAACGGTATTCTAGTGTTTTGTGGAACACGGAATTTGTGAGCAATAAAATTGGATATTTAGCTGAGTGATTTTTAAGTAAAGTATTGAAGGAATGACTTGGTTCTTCCTAACAGCTTTTAGTAAAATATAAAAGAAGAGATGAATTAAAGAAGGAATTGTTAACAAAAAGGAACCAGACCACGAAGATTTGGAAAATTCTCAGTCCACCAATATTGCAAAAAAGTGAGAAAGCTTGTTCTACAGAAAAATACTAAGGGTATGGCTGAACAACCATTTGACAAAGAGGTCATGAGTGGAACTCAAGGACTTAACCAGCCATCTTAGCAGAGGCCAGGAACAGAGATGAGATTATACCAGCAAAGACACTGCTAGTTTGAACTAAAAGGGAGAGAGAACATAAGACAGGAAGAAGGAAGGCTGTTGCACTTCTTGGATTCTATAGGACAGGACCATAGAGCTATTCAGCTACTAACCAGAGCTATTCTTCAAGAAAAGGGAAGCATGAACTCAAAGACAATTCAGAGATCATCAGGGCTGCCTCCTTAGTTTCAAAGGATGGGACCATTACCTCAGTGTCAACAGGCCAGAGAGCCTCCACTTGGAGCCTTGGGGACAGGGCTTCCCAGGTTCTCCACCCAGCAGAGCCTTGTGGGAGGGAACACTGCTCGGCAGATCCTTGGAGGTGTGACCTCCACTCAGCAGAGCTGCAGGGTCAGGGTCATTGTCCCAGTGGGTCTATAATGCAGGACCTTGAACCAAAGAGGATTACTCTTGAGCCTTAAGATCTAAAGGAATTTGTGTTGTGCTAGGTTTTGGATTTACTTGAGACTTCTCACTCCTTCCTTCTTTCCTATGTCTTCCTTTTGGAATAGGAACATCTATCCTATGCCTGCCTCGCATGGCATTTTGGAAGCACGTAACTTGTCTGGTTTCACAGGTTCACAGCTGGAGGGAAATTTTTCCTCAGGATGAATTGTACCTTGAGTCTCACCCATATCTGATTTAGATGTTATTTATCCGAGATTTTAGAGCAGATGATGGAATGAGTTAAGATTTGGGGGGTTATTGAGGTGGAATGAATGTATTTTGCATGTGGAAAGAACATGAATTTTGGGGGGTCAGGAGAAGAATGGTATGCACTAAATTGTGTCCCCTGGCTCTCAAAATCATATATTGAAGCCCTAACTCCCAATTGTGACAGTATTTGGAGATGGGGCCTTTGGGAATTAATTAGGTTTAGATGGGGTCGTATGGTGGGGAGCTTATGATGGGATGAGTGCCTTTAACAGAAGAGACACTAGAGAGCTTGCTGGCTCTCTCTCTCCCTCCTCTCTGCCATGTGAGGACACAGCAAGAAGGAAGGCATCTGCAAGCCAGGAAGAAGGCTCTTACCCAAACCCAACTCTTCTGGTACCCTGATCTTGAACTTCCAGCTCCCAGAATTGTGAGAAAACGAATTTCTATTGTTTAAGTTACCCAGTCTATGATATTTTGTTATAGCAGCCCAAGCAGACTGAGACACTGCCAACTACACTGAACCTCTATTTTCTCAAAAGCTGCCAAAAACATCCATTTCCTCTACCTAGATTGCTAACTTCAACCCATCATTCATGATGCAGCCTAAATATTAAATATTTATTAAATATTAAATGTTCCCTCTTCATTTAAGTTGTATCAAACATTTATTTAATAACTGCATTCCCTTTGGAGAAAAAGAATAATCTAAATGGAGGAAAAAGACACAGTTTTTTCATACAAATTGCCAAAAAGACAAATGGGCATTGTTTACTGCATATTTTAAAAGAAATTGTACTGAATTTCATGTGAAGAAACATGAACTCAAACAAGTCACAGGCAGATTATTATTTGTAGAGATTCTATATGTATATAATTGACCTTATTCAAAGGTAATTAGATAATTTAAAGGTAAAAGCGAAACAGTATGGATGCCCTTGGTGCTTCTATACAGAATTCTCCCACATTTCCCTTCATTTATTTCACTTTGAGATATTTTTATTTGTTCATTTCTAAGTGTTAAATTTAAAACATACCTATCCATTACATGAAAATAATTTTAAAAGCTCATCTTATTCCTTTTCTAAAATTTTTAGCATTATTTTTTTTCAAATAGTCGACCTGCAACAGAATTTTTGAATTTAATATACAATAAATAATTTGATATAAAAGAATGACTTCTGGGGAAAGTGTTTTGGAAATTAGTTATTTCCACATAAATACAGCTTACATGGTGAAACATAGTTAAAAACAAATATTTATCTAAGTCAATAAAACGTTTTAAATTACTAATCAGTAGTTATTTCAATCAATAGGTATTCTAAAGGGGTAATGAAAATAGCTCTTTGGACAATTTTCTTTTGTGGAATAGTAGCAGTCATTATTTTGGACATGAAATCATTAACAGACATTTTAATTGTCATATCATTCACAAAGAGAATTAATAACAAACACTACATTCATTTATTAAACAAACCATGTGGCATGCGTATTGTGTTAAGCACTGAAGATAGGAGCATGAGAGAAACAGATAAGGTGCCTATACTCATGTAGGTTATAGTTGAATGGAGAGAGTTGACAATAATCAAGTAATCTAACAAGTGGATATAATTAGACGCTGCAATAAGGGTTAGCAAGGAAAAGTTAAGATGTTATGATGGGGATGATTGATCCAGATTGGGATGTCAGGGATGATATGACCTCAGGAAATAACTTTTGAAAGTTAAACTGCAGGACGAGTAGTTGACTAAGCAAAGAGTGTGAACCAAGATTAGGTGAGAGAGAAGATTTAACAGCTGGAAGACAGACGGGACAATAGCAAGGATGGAGATGAAGTATAGGGAAGGAGAGTCTGCAGAGGCCAGATAGAGCAGATCCTGGTAGACCTTGGTAAGGGAGGTGACCAAAGGGTTTCCAGCAGGGAAGTGAGTGTCCAGATTTGCTTGACTTTTTTTGTGTGTGTGTGAGGAAGATTGGCCCTGAGCCACATCTGTGCCAGTCTTATTCTACTTTGTATGTGGGATGCCGCCAGAGCATGGCTTGATAAGCAGTGTGTACATCCACGCCTGGGATCCAAACCCATGTAACCTGGGCCGCCAAAGCAGAGCACAAGAACTTAACCACTGTGCCACCGGCTGGCCCCTCGCATGACATTTTTTTAATGAATAATTTAAGAGATATGTTTGCATTTAGACATGCTTCTTTCCAAAATACAAAAACAAACAAATGTTACATTCTAATCAGAATCCAATTATAAAGATAATGAAACACAGAGGTGATTAGAATATGAATATTTGCAATTCTCTATAATCTTTTTACCTTGGAAGAAATTCCATAGAGCATTATTTGAACTGGAGTTAAAAGAAATTGAACCACAGATTAAAGATATATGTGTAAATGTTGTATTGATGCAAAAGTGGACATTTTATATATCTTTAAAATACTAGTGAAAAACAATCAAATACCTTCATTGAAAAGTGAAGAAGTAAGATTATAATTATTCAATGCAAACAATCTTAATAAGATGATGGTTCCTAAAGACAGAGCCTAATTAATTAAATAATTATACTATTTCCTTTACTTCAAAACAGACCCTTGTACCTCCACCATTAATCAAACTCTCACACATTTCTTTTAAAAATCCAAACAGGAGGTTAATTTGTTTCACCCATAGAAGAAATCCCATTGCTTCATTATCCCAGAGGACTAGATCAATTGATTAGGCTATGTGAAATGTTAAGTTCTATGTAAAAGAAATAACGAAAATATAAAGCCATTATTACATTAGGAAAAACAAAAGCATGTGTGTGTGCATGTGTGTGTGTGCAAACACCAAGAATTGAATAATGTGTTACATAATAATTTATGTAGTCAAGGTTTCTATCTTTTGTAATGTTCATGATACGCTGTTCACTACTCATTTGAAGATGATGCAGTGAGTATTATTATGGTTCTCTAGGTTCTTGATCTTACTATTTGAGAGAAAACACCTGTAACTCAAAGGAAAATTATGTATTGTTTATAGCACTCTTGACCTTGGCAGGCCAAGATTATGATTCTATCGAAGATACTTTAAAACTATAAATTGTAGGTACCTGACAGACATACAAATTCTGTCTTGTCTAGGAAAGGATTCACTTGACTTCCCTAACCCTTCCTTGTGGAAAAAAAACAGTTGCCTCAATTTGCATATTTCTGGTCTATAAATGTGTCTGTTCTTTGGATTCTCTTTTTAACTGGTTTTAACATCTGCCTGATCCCTTTGCAAGTTAAATAAAATATTTAATGTGTGTTCATTTTTATATCTGTGGGAGAGTCATGAGTTTTACTTTTTTACTTAAACTCTACTATCTATTTTGTGGCTTATATAAAAGGTGGGTTTAGGTTCTTTTTTGCCAACTCCCTAAATGAAACTCTAAATGAGAATGTTTTTGTTATGTGTCTCCCCAGTTTTTAATTCTAAAATTCATATGGTATTCAAATTTTGTATCTACATAGTCTTTGAAATTGCTCATGAGTTGTATCATCGTGTCTACCTTTTTTCCCCAATTACAGTGAACTTGGGCAGAGACTGTGTACACTTTATTTTCACTCCTTCCTAAAGTTCTTAGTACAAAGAGATTTTCACGGTAGTCCCCTCTGGAGCACTCACCAGAAAAGCAATAGAGTAACTGAGAGCAGGGATGAGAAATAAGTAAAGAAAGCAAAATAGTTCCTTTGGAAACTGGGTTAGGGTGGGAATTGTCCATTGGTAAAAGAGTCACAATTCACCTCTCATATAAATCCATTCCTTCCTTAAGATGTGTAACGCTCTCTGCACTGTTGGGATAATTTCTAAGACTTGTTAGCTACTGGGACTGAAACTACATAGAAGTACTTGAAGCTTTGCTTGTAAAGAAAGTTGAAGAACTATGAATAGTAATCAATCACCCACTTGGCATTTCAAAGCAGTGATAAGATATGATAACACTTGGGAGGTGAACATTCAAGTAAATTGCAGTATGTGAGGAGCATAGTTTACTAACACTTCAGACTCAAACTGCTCTTTTTCCCTCTCTCTTTCCCTTTCTCTTTTTAATATTAACTTCCCATTTTATTCTCTCAATCCTGGTGGATCCTCTCATTTTCGCTTGTTTTTGTGTGACTCTTTCCCCTCTGTGGGGTATCTGTTTTTCTCTCCTTTTTTCTTGTTGTTCCTCTTTCTTTCTATTTTCTTCTTTCTTTTATTTTTTTAATTTAATTAATTAATTTATTTTTCCCCCAAAGCCCCAGTAGATAGTTGTACGTCATAGCTGCACATCCTTCTAGTTGCTGTAAGTGGGATGCGGCCTTAGCATGGTGGGAGAAGCGGTGCGTCGGTGTGCACCTGGGATCCGAACCCGGGCTGCCAGCAGCGGAGCGCGCGCACTTAACCGCTAAGCCACGGGGCGGCCCTATTTTCTTCTTTCTCTCCTCTCTTTTTCTTCCCTCCCACTCTCATTTTCACCTGGTTCTTTTCTTCCTTCTGACTCATATTAAGAATGGAAGGGAAATAAAGAACGAGGCAAAAGGCGACTGCGCACAACAAGTGTACATATCAAGGGCTCACTATACATCAATAACAATTATTCTCTAATAAGTTTTTTGGTTGGATGGTAAATAGCAGCACTTTTTTTTTACTTCAGTAGTGCTGTGGGAAAAGAGAAAATGCAATTTAAACATCCAGTGAGGAGGTAAATAAACTCCCATTGAGACCGACCAACCTTGTATTCCTGCGGCCACATCTGGCTGCCTCACAAAATAGGGTTGGAGCAGGTTTTATACGATGCATTCTTAATGTATATATCAGGCTGAATTTCATTTTCACCTCCATGTTAAGTATGCTGTAACACGTGAGTTTTACTCTTGTTTAACTCGTTGATTTATTCTGCATTTTAGGGATTAGGAGTTCTCAACAGAAAATTCTACGCTGCCTCAGATTTAGACATGATATAGTGCATCAGTAAATCTAGACTCCGCGTAAGTAAATACATTGTTGGGGACCACCTCGGTGGCGCAAGCGGTTAAGTGCGCACACTCCGCTGTGGCAGCCTGGGGTTTGCCGGTTCTGATCCCGGGCTCCCACCAACGCACCACTTGGCAAGCCATGCTGTGGCGGCATGCCATATAAAGTGGAGGAAGATGGGCACATGCGTTAGCCCAGGGCCAGTCTTCCTCAGCAAAAAAAAAAGAGGAGGATTGGCAGATGTTAGCACAGGGCTGATCTTCCTCACAAAAGAAAAGAAAAGAAAAAAAGTAAATACATTGTTGTTTGTTAATGAAATGAAAAAGAAGCTAATAAAAGACAACTTGGTTTATCCTTAGCTATTATTATGAAAGCCAATACCCGACATTTTGTTTATTGAAATTTATGGATCTAAGAAACCTAAGGATATTTACAAATAATTTGCAAATAATTATGTAAACATTGACTCAATAGTTAACTAATTGTAGTTCATACAATTCATCACTTCTGATAGTAGAATTATAATATAGATAACGCCTGTCCTCTACAAATGTTTTTTAAAATACCATTATTATTATATTAAAAGTAAAATCACCGAATTTCAAATATTCTATTTCTGAACAAATGTTGTTAAATAAACCTATTTTTGCAATATGAAAAACAGAACATACCATCACATCAAAACTATGCTTTAATGATTGATCTTTTATGCATGAGAAAGAACAGAACTGCTTTTTTTTTTCTCTTTCTGCAATCTTATTTTAGTGATTGGTAAAGTCAGTAGTTCAGGATCTGACAGATAGTATATTTCTATTTTTCAATTCTTTGAAATGATAATCAGCAAATAATATTTTAGGGAATAAAGACAGTTATTAAGATTAAATATAATATATCTAGAAGAGCCTACAAAACAGGAAATTGATTCCTATGTGTGCAACATCCAGTCTACTTAGATTAAGTAACAACATAAATTCTATAATTTTGTAATTAGTACTTTGTGTACATACTCCATGGAACAATTAGCCAAGGAATTTTAACTCTCTCAAAGCAATAACAATATCTAAGAAAAGATTTGTATAATTCTGTGGGAGTGTGCATACGTGTGTGTGTGTGTATGTATGTATGTATGTGTAGATAGAAAAATGTATAGATACATCGATAGATAGAAAAATTAGAACAGTGGGGAAAAACCTACTTCTTTAATTAAATGCATAATCATGGATGCTGATCCATGTTACTGATGCTAAATGGTTTCCACTTTAATGAGCCATTTGAAATGAAATGGTTGCCTGCAATTAGACATCTGCAATCCAAGGAAAGCAAGCCAACTCTGTAGTCTGGCTGCCAGAATTACAGTGCATTCCTCAGCAGGACAATGAAGAGAAAGGATAATTGTAATTATAACATATACATCTTTAGTGTGCTGTGGTTGAAAGAGTGTGCAAAACAAGGCTTCTTAATATATTTAATTGCTGACTGTTAATAAAGGGTTGTCAAAAAGAGTTGCTTTTAATGCATCCATATTCCATTAGCAGTATTACTACTTGATAGTCACAAAGTACCTATTTCAACACAGGAACCTGCATAGAAAGAAATGATAATGGACTCATACATTTTATGAGCTTCAGCTATTTGTTTGAGGTCACAATTAAGGCATCAGATAGGTTACAATGTTCCTGATCGAAAACAAATAAAACATCCCTTAAAATATTTGGGTGAATATCAACAGAGTTATATTTGGCACAGATAACTAAGTCAGTCAAGGCAACATATCCATCTTAACATTAACAGCATTGAGTGCTTAGTGTATGTATTGTTATCCCCAAGTTATAAATGAGGAAATTTAGGCACAAATGGGATAAGTAATTTACCCAAGTCCACACAGCTATGACACATCAGTGGTAGTCAGAATTTAAACCCAGGTCTGACTTTCTTTAGAGTTCATGCTCTCAATCACTCTACTAACTTAATTAATTAACTTAATTTCATTGTATTTTTTAAAACAATGCCTGGTGTGAGAGATGTGGATGCAGATCTTGGCTGTGCCACTTCACTATGTGATTTGGGTAAGTTGATTCACTTCTCTAAGCATCAGTTTCCTCACGTATCAAATGGAGACGCAAATATTTACAATGCAGAGTTGTTTATATAATTCAATGAAATAAGGAACACTGTGTCAAGCATATAGTATGGACTCACTGGTCTGATCTATTATTATTACTTAGTTGATGACAGTTATCTGACTCACATCATTTAATTCTTATACCTGCCAGGCCTGTGATAAGTTAATCAAATTAATTTCAAATATCTTTGGCTTTCAGATTCGATACTTTTTGTTACCTCAACAAAAGAATTTATTGAAATTCTTTTTAAATATACTTTTCCTGCCTTTGGACAAAACCATTTAGCAATTTATTCACAACCATCTGCACATGGGTATTTTATCATTTTTGCTTTAGACATTAGCTTGTGTACAGTCCTTACCTCTAAAACACACATACACGCACATAAATAACTCTCAGTTATCTATAAGCCATAACCTTGCTTTATATTTTTAAGACTTCATCTCTAGGGATGGAGCCATAGGGCCTTTTTCTCCCTTACCATCTCACTTCACACTCTCACCTCTTCTCTAGTCATGTGTATTTTGTATTCCGTGCACAGCTCAATGGGAAATGGACTGGGTCCTCATTATAGCACAGTCACAAGGAATAGCTCTGAAACCAACATTTCAAATAGCTTCACTTTCCTCCCAGGACAAGTATAAATCAGCCAGACAAATCATTAAAAGATAAAAAGAGTTGAAAGAGAGAATGCAACAAGTGATGTGCCTCTCGTGTACTCGTCTGGTGAGT
Organism: Ceratotherium simum simum; assembly: GCF_057802395.1. Lineage (NCBI taxonomy): Eukaryota > Metazoa > Chordata > Mammalia > Perissodactyla > Rhinocerotidae > Ceratotherium > Ceratotherium simum. The sequence continues at coordinate 25,066,023 of NC_141918.1, read as the reverse complement.
AAAGCCAGCCCAGCTGTGGGAAGCCGGACCAGCAGCAAAGGAGATCCAGGCTAGGTCATCCACGTGGAATCTTCGCAGACTCACTTTCCTGATAAGGTTTTCATGCACTACAAGAATATCAGACATACCAGTATTGGGCTTTATTCTTTAAAGTACATCCCCATATCAAATATTCTGTTCTATTTTCTACTAGCTCTGTGTTATTCAGGACAATATTACTTGAAATATGAAATAATATCCATTTTTCTCTGATTTTTTTCCCCCAAAGGTTTACCTGTTTTTGTGTATCAATATAAAGAGCATGCAAATCAGAATTAGTTGTCTCATATTGTTAAATAAGGCACATTTGGGAGAATTCATGTATTCATTTATTAAATATAGCTTAGTTCCTGGTGTTCAATAAATATTTAAGTAATTGTATATATAAGAATAAATTAATAAAAATAATGCTTATATTTTACCATATATAAGATAATACTTAATCTGAGAAATATAAAATGTCAGATACTACAAACAAAGAGAAAAATACAGTTAAGGACAAATGTTAAAAATTAATATCTGTGATACTTTTAAGCAGATAGTAAGTTTCTGGCTAGGTAACTTGGCAGGCAGGTCAATAGACTTCACAAATTCAAAACATAATATTACTTTGTCTGCTTTTCTGACTTGGTTCTTACGTTGTGGAAATGTTATAAAAATAAAACTATTAACAAGTACAGGTTTTCATCTCAAAACACAAATTCATTGCTTCATATCATCTAGCCTTTTTCAGTTTTTAAAATATGTAAAAGACGTACAATTCAACCAAAGAGAAAAGAGTTGTGCACATAAAATGCTAATAATACATGGCACTCACATAATTTTATAGTCTCTTTATGTACATTGTTCAAACATGCAATCATTACTTGGTATTTTTGACAATATGTTACTTTGGATATATGTTCTAGTTTCCAACAATATAAATTCCTATCTTCATTTGTAGGTACTCGAGTCATCAATGTAACTGTCATAGATTTGGTTTCTATCAAAGCAAGTGATTATAAATGTTTATGCTGCTTGCTGTCACACTGATTCCTGTTTGTATGCATATCCGAATTACAAGTTGATTATCAAAACACAACTATAACCGATTCATGAGGATATTGTGCATTCAAGTTTTCTTTAAGCATTTAAAAAATACACCAGTTAGATTATTGATTCATTTTAGTATCTTTCATTAGCTTCTAGAAAATCACTGCTGTAATCTTCTGAATCAACAGACACTATCTTTGCACTGGCAAGTCTTGATTTTCTATTAAATGTAGAGGCTAACCAAGCATGACCACTTTTAATGAGGATTAGGTCTTTTCTCTGGACACTGTTTGCATAAGAGGTTATCCAACACACCAGGATTATTCTTCAAATCCTCCTATGAAGAGCAAATTACAATGATTATCTAAGGCCTATCGTAGTGTTGTTACGTATATAAGTGTATTTTTCAATCTTGATGAGGTTTTAAAATTCTTGACAAACCAATGGCTGTATTTAAAACTGACTGGTTGACTTTAAGATTCAGAGAGTTTTATTCATCGAATTCACAGAAAAGCATTGCTACAAATAAACCTCAATGAAAACTGGTGATATAATCATCACATAATTTACATGATGAAAATCAAAAGCAAATATCACTTTAAGAAAGCATGGAACAAGTATCATTTTCCTTGTTGAGTTGAACAATTGGGTGAGAAAAATATGTCACATTAAAAATATCAAAATAAAAACAGTCCTTGGACTGTCAGTGACCAGTGCAAAGTGATGCTCTCTTGAATTGTGTCCAGAGACCTGAGGGCCTTACAAATATTGAAGACTAAAATTGTACATTTAAGATATAATGAGGACCGGCCCCGTGGCTTAGCGGTTAAGTGCGCGCGCTCCGCTGCTGGCGGCCCTGGTTCGGATCCCAGGCGCGCACCGACGCACCGCTTCTCCTGCCACGATGAGGCAACGTCCCACATACAGCAACTAGAAGGCTGTGCAACTATGACATACAACTATCTACTGGGGCTTTGGGGGGGGGGGGGGAGATACAATGATATAGCTAAGGTAAACATACATTAAAATCAAAATCAATTGAGTCCTTCTTATGATGACACTACCTGTACAACAACATAAAAATATTACACCTTTCCCCAGATGATTTACTCATGAACATAAAAGAAAAATGTCTTCTGAACAAAAATAAGCAAAAAAAAATCAATGTGTCTATTGTCCCAGAGACATACAAGGCAAATACAGATAAATTATGACTTCCTGTTCAATTTCTCAGGAAATTGAATCTCTCCTATTATAAGTCAATGTCGGCTCAAATTCAGTGAAGCTGGTTTAGATAAAATATTTCAGAAATTACAATAGTGATGACTCTAGATTTAACATTTATGAAATCCCACAGAACTAAAATCAGACAGCCTTCAAAATATGGGGTAATCAACCATTCAAATGTTCTTCCTAATGGGGTTTCCTTTGGGAAACACTGTTTGGGGAAAAGGTCAGATAAAAGGAAAGAAATCAATAGCTGTAGAAGTTCACTTTGAAGGACCACATATTGGGTATAAGAGTAGCCATTTAATATATGAATGACTGTTACCTGTGAAAAGCCATAAGCTGGGATCGTTGTCTCAAAATAGCTACCAGATACATTGAATTCACAAGGTAAAATAACTTAAAATAACAAGGTAAAATAACATAAAAGTTAAAAATAACTTTTATGGGGTTCAATGCTGGTGGAGATGGGAACAGAAGAGAGAAAGTAATATACAGGGAGCAATAAAATGAAGATAAGACAGAAAAGGCATGTCCAGATTGCAGAAGTCCCTCAGTGAGATACCTAAGGGATAAGGAAATGTCAGAGTGGAGAGAAGAGGGGAAAGGCTCATCATTTCAGCCCACAAATTTCCCACTTCTCTGAGCTCTTATATTAATTGGTCATATCATTTTTATTCTGTCACTGAATTAGGTATTGTCTTAACCATTTAAAGTGTTTCTTCTCTCCCCAACTAGGTACCAATTTCTAAACAGAGGAATTATGTCTTGATCATCTTTCATTAATGCCTTCTCACCTGCCCATATGCTCCCATGCACATTTAATGTATCCAATAAATCCATTCTGACTGGTGAATAAAGACTATACCTAAGACAAGGGTAACCACATAACTTATCGTCCAAACTGAGGCATTTTTGAGAATAGGAGGAGGCATTATTCACTATTATAGTATCACAACCAGGAATGTCCAGGACACAACAGAATGTATGACCACCCAGTCTAAGATAAATGTGGCCAATGTACAACTTCATCGAGAGTTACAAGTCAAGACAATGTAAATGGAACAACAGTTATTGACCTACCTGAAGGGTATGTAGGAGAGTATATTTGCTACCCGAAAATGTGTCTCTTTGGCATAAGGATTATTTTAGGCTGATTATTTTTAAGTAACAAGACTCAAGTTTTTCTTTTTACTTTCCTCTTAACTACCCAGAGGAATTTAGATAGGAAGCCTGCACCAGGAAGGAAGATATCATCAAAGATAACTTTGTTGTACATGAGAAAGACTTCTCCACATGGCAGGGTAAACATTTGTTTACCAAACATTTGTTCTTTTTATCTTTCTGTGAATTATCTTTCTCCCATTCGAAGTCCCAGACACCTACCCCGTTCTCCTTAGCTCAGAATGTCATATGAGCCTCAGTTGCCTGACTGCCGGTGGGCCTCGTATTCTTATGGAGCCCCTGCCTGTATGTACAAAATTAAATTTTATTTTTTTCTGTTAAGCTGTCTCATGTCACTTTAAATCTTAGAACAGCCAGAAGAACCTTGAATGGTAAAGGAAAAATTTTTCCTCTCCAACAGGTACAGATGCTTTCAATTTTTTTTCTTTACAAAGGACCAGACCATCCCTAACTTCAGCGGGAATGTGATCTTCCAGTGGTAAGAAGTTTTTCCCTACTGAATGCCTTCTTTAAACTTATTAAACATGGCATTGATTCTCCCACCCCTACAACATATTAAGCACTAAATGATCCTAGAACTGCATCTAAGCTGTTCCAGTTTTTTCAGTATTGACATTGGCTCAGTCTTGATATTTCTCAAAAGGATCAAAAGATTGTAATGAGTTTTTGCAACAGACATGGTAATGATCTTCACAATTGCTGTAAGTTCCTTCCAAGCATTTAAGCCTGAAACAATTAGTGGAATTAAAATGTTAATTTAACCGAAAATAATATCATACTCATTTCTATTTTTTAAAAAAGGCTAAATTATGAGTTAAGTCAATAATGACCATGTTCTTAGAAAATCAGAAATAAATGATACAGGTATTTGAAACATAATTCAAAAAAATCCAAAATTATTTGGAAGATAATTTATAATAGAAATTTTAAAGTGAACATTCACTGATTATTCACTTCTCTCTTGTTTTAACCTTCTAATTTCATCATTAACATCTCTTCTCAAATCATACCAATTTTCAATGGCATATTCAGAGTTTTGTCTTTAGTATTTCAAGTCAAAGACATACTTAAAATATGACACATTAACTCATTTCCCACACATACATCCCTAATTGAGTGAAGTAATAAAAAAGAAAGAATGATGTTGAGAGAGAAGAGTTAATATCAGAAAGTATTTTAAACATAGCAGTGGTTGTATAGACATATTTAGTAACTCAATACAATGTAAAATAAGGAAAAGATAGCAAGAAGTGTTAAAGGAGAGAGGCTTTATAACAATATATCTTAAAATTATCTGTGGGGATATTCTTTATAGATACTAAATTCAGTTGAGAAGGGGGACTTCTAACTTCTCCACTTAGCTTTCTTAGGCTGCCCAACAGTGACACCATATTTTGAATTTATATTTCTTTATTATTTATTATATAAATGCTGTTGAGTTTTTCACATTTCACTGGGTTTCATTCACTTAACTAGTTTAGTGTTTATATTCCTCACCTGTAAAAAGAAGGGGTCACATCAATTGGTCACTAAGGTTTTTTTCAACTCTAGAATTACGATCCTATAATTATAGATATTATAGTGTGGTACAAAACATATCTACAGCCAGGGAGGCAGACAGTTGTAAGATATTCCTGAGATAAATACATTTTCAAGTTTCTAGTACCTGGCTTACTCAAAAAATGTTGCTAGGCATTTTGCAATCTATCCTTATTTTTGAGATTTCTAAAATAATTTTCTGTCTTAGATGCTACAGTGGAAAATTTTGTCATTTTGCTGATATGACTCATAGTTGAGTTCTATTATGTCTGGAACAGAATGATAAACACTGTCTCTTATTTGTGTGTATATGAAAATTTTACTTTTGCAGTTGATATAGATTTAGTTTCTGTGAAACAATAGACTTGTAAAGAAAAAGATAAATGTTGAAAACATGAGTCACTTCTTTATCAATCCTGGCCATCTTGCTATCCTTTGTATTTAAAGGTGATACTACTGACCCACTCAAAGCAGTGCATATGTTCTGGGTTCCTTTTCTTTTTTTTAAAGTGACTGGATTAAAACTACCTACCCATCCTTTTTGTCTTACCTATATTCAGGTATCATCACGTGTACCCTTCTGTAAGATGTTTGGTTTCAGGATGCAGTTTCTGAATATGATGTCTTTTTATAATTTTATTTATTTATTTTTTTTCCCCCAAAGCTCCAGTAGATAGTTGTATGTCATAGCTGCACATCCTTCTAGTTGCTGTATGTGGGACGCGGCCTCAGCCTGGCTGAGAGGCGGTGCGTCGGTGCACACCCGGGATTGAACCCGGGCTGCCAGCAGCGGAGCGCGCGCCCTTAACTGCTAAGCCACGGGGCCGGCCCTGATGTCTTTTTAAATGGGCAAGTTGTATGTGTCCCTGAGTAAGAAGGCCTGGCTCCTTAAAAGAAGAGCTGGCAGTAAAAATGCCTGCCCCTCTAAAATTATTCTGTACTGACCACATCTTAAACTGCTAGTTCCCACATCTTGTCTGTTTGTTCTCTCCTGTCAACTTTGGCCCCAGAATTTCTTGGTATCTGACTCTGGTACCACTATCCTACTTATTTCCTTGGACTAGGAATTTGGAGATTCCCTCCTCTCCACCATCTCATAACATTTCATTCCTTTGGTCCTCAGCTTGCCTAACAATGACCAATTCCAAAAGTGGCTTTTACAGTTGGCATCCATTCTACCGTGCATATAGTCTAGGTGGGCTATCTGACTGAGGAGGAGGTGAAGTCCCATAAAATGGAACTAAAAAGTTTGAATCCCTGGTCTTGTATTCATAAACGCCACATGTAAATTCCAGAGGTATGAGTTGTTATCAGATCTATTCACTTTACCTATACATATAAACAACTTCATTAGTGACAAAAATGATGAAAGACATAAATAAATATAAACACAAACAGGTTACATAGAGTCAATTGCATAGACTACACTTGGCTCTGAAAGCAAAAAGATGGAAAAAACAGCCAGAATTAGTACATTTCAAAGGTAGCACCATCAAGTTGAATCACAGAAGTTATTTTTTAAATGTACCATCTAATAGAAAGATTTAGTAGACATAAGGTCTAGCCTAGTTCTGCCATAAATAAACAGTAAAATCTTGAGATAGTCACTAATCTTCTCTACCATACTTTGTTTTCTATTTAAAAGAGGAATACTACTAATGACTATATATTTTTCAGAAACATCTAAGATGTAGATGTAAATAACAGTAACCATAATACCACCACATTTAATCCTCACTACTAGCACTTTTAATAAAGTAGAAACATTACTGCCCCCTCCTGTTAGTGAGTATACTGAGCCATAGATGGATTAAAATAATATTTTTAGAGTTCATGTAGACGTGTTTGTGAAAAAATAAATCTGAAGAAAAGAGAGGAGCAAAAATACTGAATTCTTTGAAAAGCAAACAACATAATATTGGAATTTGGAAGTAATTTCTTTAAGGCTAATAAAATAAATGATATATGCATGTTATGTATTTGACAATCTATGTGTTGCATATAAAAATGTCAGAATTCTGTAGTGGGTTAGGAAAAGTTAAAGGCATGGAATGCAAATAATGGAAAGAGCAAAGAGGTATAATTTAAAAAGAGATGGTGAAGAAAATGGAAATGTAGAATAACATTGGATAAAAATGTAAGAAACAAAAATTAACAAATATTAACAGTTTATTTCTGTGCAAGTTATTGCTGTAAAACCAGCCTTTTAAAATAGAAAAAAAAAGAGATATTTTCATGTTCCGCAGCAAAAAATGAAGCAATAATCAATTAAGTAAATTGTTCTTAGTACCTACAGAGTAGAAGAAGCTGCCCGATTTAAGGAATGGCAACATTATTAAAAATTTCTCACCCTGAAAAATAAATGGGCATATTAGATACAACCACCTGAACCAATGGTTAAAAGCAACCATTCAATTTTGCCAATAAATTGGGAAATTACAAGATTGCTTACTGATCAATCTCCTAAGTTTTGGCATAAGTAGTATTTTTACAATGAAGGAACCCAGAGGTGAAAATAGTTCATCTATGATAAAATAAATACAAATGCTAAGATTCTGGCCTTAAAGGTTTTATAATGTAATCTGAAAATAATTCTTTTTTTCCATTCTTTTTTTCTAGTTTTATTGAGATGTAATTGACATACAGCACTGTATAAGTTTATAAACATAATTCTTAATATGAAACTATTTCATCCAGCAGCAAAGTAAGGATGGAAATACAGTTTTGCTTTTTAATTACTTTTTACCAGTGTGCAAATAAAGTGAGTTCAACTCAAACCTTTTTTTTTCATTCTGGGCTCTTTTAAATTTGTTTTACTATAAGGTCATTTGAAGATTGACATCTCCATATCTAAGTAAATCTTAGATAACTGAATCATTACTTGTCTTATTATTTTCAGAAGTACATAAAAATAGATGTGCTATGAGAAAAGTGATGTTAGTAAATAAAGACAAAGAGCCTAGAATGTTTCAGTAGGAGAAATACCAATACACAGGCCCCAGCCGCTTTCAAGACCAAGGACAGAAACACTAGGAATTATTAATAGATAATGCCACAACTGTACGTTTTAATTTAAATCTAAATTAAGCAAAATTCTGTTAGCTGAATAGAATATTTGTTTAAGAAGAGACAAATTAACTACCATGCTTAAACAAATGATGAAATAAGATATTCATGTATATTTAACTTATATACTACGAGAATATAGAGCATATGAAGATAAGAAAGAGGAAAATAATTAATGGAAAAATGCTTTCAATGGTAAAAGTACATTAGCTGTTTCATACACAAATGGCAGTCTGAGTTGATAAAACACAAACTTTCTGAGGGTGTTGGACTGGGACTGTCTTGTAATCATATTGTGAACACATTCGAGATGCAGTGCCCTTTCCTGTCATTCTGCAGCAGCTCCACAGAGGATGAATGACTCAGGTGGGGCAGGAAGAAGAAAGGAAAAAAGGAAATCATCCTGAGCTATAGTGAATATTCAATAAAAACAAAAACAAACATATCTTTCTTAAAATGAATAATTGAATTAGTTACATTTCAAGATTTGGTGTCCTTCCTCTCTCTTTCTGAAAATGTATGAACTCAAAAACATCACAACAACTTGTGCTTCTTTGTGAAACGAAAACAAAGAGCACGCCATCACCACAGTGGCTCTAGGAGGAGAGTCAATGGACTATTAAATGGGAAATCATCTGTTTTCAGATTTTACTTTACCACCATTACATTCCTCCAGTGAGCTGTTATCTGGTAAAGGGGGCCTTAATCGCCTCCTATGCTGGCAGAAAACCTCCATGCATTTAGTACAGCTATTTATATTGTAATGTGCAATCACCTCCACGCAAAAATTCCGACTAAAATATATGCTCTCCCAACACAGCACTGCCATTAGTGCATCTAACTGCCCACTGAACTCCAAAGACTTAATGTTATTCTACTCCAGCCTTTCAAAGGTTCATTATTCAATCTGGGCCTATTTGATGGTTCACAGTTAAGTAGTTAATTTCCTCCCTTTGGCTTTCTCCTGTTGGGTGTTAGTCTGTTGGTGTAAGACACACACAGACATAAGTAAATGATATAAAATCAAATATTACCACTAGGTCATGTATACGTTTGTCTAGCAGTGAAAGTATATTTTGTTAACAACTCCTCTGCTCTAGCTGCTCTATAGTTAATGGTGAGAGGATATGAAAGCAAAACAGCTACCAACAGGCCTGGAGAGAATGCGCTTGATACTTTCCCAAAACAGCTGCTATTTGATTCAGGAAATCTGCCATGCAAAAATTAAAAATGCTTAGGACAATTATGTAGTCATGAAAAGAAAGCTCTTGCAGTATGTTTCACATTTCAGAACACACATTTATATGGCTTCTTTAGAATATATTCAAAGGAAAATATTTCATATACATTATTCTTGGAAAGTAGAGTGAGAAAATCATGGATTTGAGGGAGAGGAGATGAAAATATTGAAGGAAATACATGCTTTATAGAGCATTAGGTTTATGTTTTGCACGCTTAGTTGTAGTAATTTTATATCAATTTGTATTTTCTTTAGAGATATGATTGTGTTATTGGACAAGTATATATAATAAAGTGATGACTTTATTCAGACCATGAAGAGAGAATGTCAGGGTTGAAAATCCTCTCTTGACTGAGGATCACAAATTAGTCTTGGTTTCGAATCTCCACTTCTAAGAAGCACTACAACAGGACAAATTAAACTTACCTATCAGGTCTCAGTGTCTTCATCTAAAAGCACAGACGGTGAATTCGATAATCTCAAAGTCCCCCTCCTATTACAAAATATAGAATCCTCTACATATTGGTAGTATGATCTCACAAGGATTTTTCACAATACATTAGGAGAGGCACATCCTAGAAAACGGAGGGATGGTGGTGGTTGGGGATATGAAATTCATAATTTTTTCTCTTTCTTCATAAAAATCCCATAGCTTGGAGATAATTTGCAATACCTGTATATTTTCAATTGTTCTTGGAATATCAGTATTCAGTAATAGTAAAAAGACTTCTACATCCAAATTAAGACCTGAATGTCTGACTTTTTCTCTGATACGTGATATTCACTATTATCCATAGAAATGTTCATATAAAATGGTTTTTCTAATTTCTATCATAATTGTGCATCTGACACTCAATTGTTTTCTAGTTGTTTTATTGTGTGAATACTCTTCCTCACTTCATATATTATAGTCTCCTAGAAAATAGCATAATTTCTCATTTTTCTTAAAGGGCACCTAGAATTAGATAAGTGAATTTGCCAATAGCAGAGCTGAGTCTAGCTGGGGTACTCAATTAGTATCAGTTTATAGTTATTTTTATTTTATTTTAATGAATAAAATATTAAAAAAAACATAAATCCAAAAATAATTTGGAGGTATAGGTCAGATAACAATATCTGGTAAAGCAACATGGGCAGGAGGGTAAATCATATTTTATTAATAATATGTTTCCATTATTAAGAAGAATGGCTAATATAAATTTAATATGACATTATATGATTTATAGGAACCAGATATTTATGAACCTGGGTAGCACAGTTTAACAAAGACTAAAGGATTTCCCCAAACACATACAACATTTTGCTAAATCCATAAATCAATGTTGGAGTATTATTATGGATTTAATATACTACTGTGAATATCGGTTGCCTTCGTTTCAATGATAAAATTTAAATTGGTACTATTTATTCATGTATTTATACATTTAATACATATATTCTGAATTCCTCTTCAGCATCAAATATTGAAGATAACATTCAGGCAACTGCTTCAGTACCATCATGGAAAGAAGTGTATACACACACACACACACACACACACACACACACACACACTCCTTGCTCTTTTTTTTTTTTTTTAATTTTGCTGAGGAGTATTCCTCCTGAGCTAAGATTCGTCGCCAATCCTCCTCTTTTTGCTTGAGGAAGTGTCACCCTGAGCTAACATCTGTGCCAGTCTTCCTCTATTTTGTATGTGGGTTGCCACCACAGCATGGCTGATGAGTGGTGTAGGTCCATGCCCGGAATCCGAACCCATAGACCTGGGTTGCCGAAGCAGAGTGTGGTGACTTTAACCAATGCGCAATGGGGCCGGCCCCTACACTCCTTACTCCTAATCCCACTAAACATATATATGTATATAGGCAGAGGTTTACCCCATTAATTCTGTTAAAAAAAAACACAACAGGCCCCAAATGGAGTCGCTTATGCTAAGCTCCACTTCACCAAACTGAGATTTAACTCTTAATTACAATTTCGGCTCTCCCAGAAATGGAATCTTAAACTAGTTAATCAGGAATCGCCTGATCAACACTAGTTTGGCAACCTGCCTGATAGACCCTTGGCATCCCCTAAAGGAAAGTAACCTTGGAAAAACCAATCCACTTTTTCGCCTGGTATAACTTCCTTGTTCCCACTCCCTTCTGCCTATAAAAGTTTTTCATTTTGTACTGCTCTTTGCAGCTCCTATCTGTTAGATTGGTTGCATCCTGATTCAAATTGATCTTTGCTCAAACAAAACTCTTAAAATTTTTAATATCCCTCAGTTTATCCTTTAGCAATTCTCATTGCAACAAATGACATTTTTCTAGGGAAAATTCCTGTAATATATTCAAGGAATCAATTTTTTCCTAATTAAAAGCACATCCTATGAGTTCTGAATCCTTAACAAAATTAGTAATTCAAGCTTGAATATATGCATTTCCAATGAATGATATGTCAGTGTTAACACTCAGAAGTATGAGAGGAAATAGAACTTTCTTATTATTAAGTTTTATTTTACTTAAAAAAAAGTGTTACCATTAGAGCAAGAATGAAAGATGAAAGGCAGCTTATTTTCCCATGAAGGTTTGTCAGCCATTACACTTAAATTTTCTCATCTCATCCAACCTCCTTGCCTGTTTTCTCTGCTTTCATTGTTGGCTCCCACTCACGACTCCTTTTTCTATACCTCATTCACAAGGCTTGCTAAACCAGAAATACCCCCAGAACAAATCCAAATACTTTCCATTCTTCTTACAAAAATCCATTTCCTCCACAAAGCTACTTAATTAGATGGAAGTAAAGTGCTAATTTGCTAAGGGGAAAAGATTATTTGCATATCAATTTACACACTTTTCTCCAAGTATTTATAATTAGAGAGCAATCAACAAGCTTTTGAAGGCTGACAGAAAGGGGAAAATGATTCCTGTGGAGATTAAGGAGGCAGTAAAGTTTAAAAAGGAAAGGGCACTGGAGAAGGAGCCAGAAGTTCTCACGTTGAGCAATTAATTTAACCTTTTGGAATCTCAATTTTTTAGCTATAAAATGGGAATAATTGTTCCTATTTTAAATGTTTCATAGGCTGTGAGGATTAAGTTCAAAATGCATAAAGGCCCAGTACAAAAGCTTTGTCTCTCTAAAGGTTATCAACAGCATCAATAAGAAATCATTCTTTCATCCTTTTTACTCACATTACTTTCTCTGCAAATAGGAATTAAGATACCTACCCTGGGTGGTTGGATATTTAAACAAGATCAAAATATTTAAAATATCTGGAACACAATAAGGAATCAATGAATAGGTACTTATGATTACTATTTTGGTTCCATATTTCATGGTATCTTAATGACTTTAAGATAAAAATATCAGAACTTCCAGAACCTTTCCTGGCTATTGCCTTCTTCCATTGCAGTATACCTTTTCTTTTCATGAGATCTTGGCTCTGCTGAAGGGAAATGTCTAATTGAACCAGATTATATTTTTTGCCACTGCCCCCAAAATTACCTCTTCACTGTGTTCCTTTGTTCTCTTTTACTATTAATTAATTAATAATTAAACATCATTCAGGTATGAAAAAAACACTGTCTAAAAGAACATTAGAAATTGTCTGGGCAAATAATTTTCAGACTGTATTCATGAAGCCTTAGGTTTATCCATAGATGCTCAAGAGTTGACACAGGAAGAAAACAGTGGAAAGACAGGAAAATGGCATGGAGAAGAGGAGCAGGCCGAGGGGGCTGGGGTGGGGGGAGCCATAGGATGAGGGACTGTGAGTAGGAAGTGTTGGATTTTAGGACTTCTTTCAGGATTTCCAAAGAAGACAATTGATTTTTAGCTCTTGAATAATATAATTTTGTTAACACACACACACAAATTACTTATCTAGGCCAAATATTGTTCTATATTTAAGAAACAGGGGCAGGCATGACTTGTTTAAGAACACAAAGCAGGTATATGAACTGAACTGGAATTAGAACCAAAGTATCACATTCCCTTTTCTGGTTCTTCCACATTGTTATTGAATCTCAACAGTTTCTTTTCAGCCCTCTTCCATCTTCCTTCCCCCACTTGCAAGTGTGCTGGTTTGACAGCTACATTAGAAATAACCCTCTTTCATAATGGGATTAATGCAGATCAAATCAAAAAAACTCCTACATATCTTAAGTATTTATGGGCAGTTTTTGAATTACATTTTATTCTTGCTATAATTAAAGATGTTGACTTGCTCTTTAAATTCCTAGATGTAAACCAGAGTAAACTGCTGGCAGTTTGCTAGATATTCTGTACTGTTATGTATCTCCATGACTTTGGATCAGCCTGTTTCTCTGACTAAAACATTCCCCATCAGCCTCGCCTTTCCCTTTGTCTGCCAATGAACTCATCCTCCAAGTCTCAGCTCAGCCTCACAGGCTCTGTGAGGTCTTCCTTCAGACCAGACCACACTCTCTAGACTGCCTCTCTTTATCATGTGCTCTATTTCCATAAGCACTTAGCACCCTGAATGACATTTACAGTCTTGTTTACAAGACCGTTCACTCACTAGTCCGTGGCATCTGGATATACGCTATATCATTTCATCTTCATTTAGTCTATGCCCACCAAAGAGCCTAGCAAATGTCAGATTTTCAGTGACATTTCTGAAGCCAAAGAGAAACTGAAAAGGAAACTTTATGAAAATTCCTAAATTTCACCTGTAACATTTCAGGCAAAGCCCATATTTGTGGTATTTTTGTCTGAGTTCATTTTATAATATTCATTTCCTGACCCTGTAAGTGAATTTAAACAGTTTTTTAAAAAAACAATAATATTAGAGTCGATATTGAAGCCATTCAAAGCATGCTCTTAATATTAATTTTGAGTCACATGGTCTACACATTTTTATATTAATGTATTTCTTTACATTATAACTGTTATTTAAACTTGGGAAACACTTCAAACTACTTTAGTGTGTTTAGTATCATAATAACGTGTTTGCTTTATGTCATAGGTTATTTTAAAATCAATTCCTCTGATTTGGAATTAAAAATGACAATAATCATTTTGAAGAATTTTAAGAGGAGAGGTGAACTACATTAAAGATAAAAAGAAACAAAATGGCAGCAAAACACAGGCCTTGTGACAAAGTGGAAGGGATTAAGAAGTGTTAAAAGTGACATTAGACATTGTACATGATAAAACTTAAACTCGAGAACAGATGCTGCATCAAAAACAAATGAGCAGTTATGTGTGATCATCTCGAAAGAGAGCCTCCAAGGAGAAAAACCCAGTGGATAATTCAGGAGAGAACATTTCAAAAGTTAATGTCAAAATAGTATTTTTTAAGGAATTTCTCTAGAATAAAAGTTTAAAGCAAATTTTTTTAAGCTCAAAAGTGCTAATTGAACACTCTTCTTAGAGAAAGAAACTTGGAGTAAGAGACATCAATTTAGTAAAAGCATGAGAGTCAAGGCATCAACAAGCATATTCATTCCTGATTACTAAGGACCCATCAAAAAAGACCACAAAAATCTTGTGGAAAGTGTTTCCAATAGTTATTGTAAAAATTGTTTTGCTAATTCATTTTAATTTTACTTTTGGGGGTACGATTGACACTTTAATTTTGGAGGTATGATCATCTTGGGTCTCCTCATATTGAAAAAGAACTTCCTGACAGTTAAGAGAAACATCTCCTGTAAGAGGACGATACTAATGTGCTTTATTAGCCCAGGAGGAGTGCCCTGGCAACCTACCTCCATTCTGGATGACCCCGTAAATAACAAATGAATATGCTACTCTAAAATGCATTAGATATTTCTTTGTGTTTCAATATAAGAAAGAAGGGCAATTTATTTCACTAAGAAGAAAGCTTATTTTGAAAGCAATAAACTTCACCTGACAGCTTAAATAAAAAGAAGGTTCTAATTTTAACTTGATCTAATATAAAGGAAAGAAAGCAATACTTAAGTCAAGCTTCGAGTTTTTAGCATACTATATACTTCACTCTTATCCCATTTTCACTTTTCAGAGAATAGAGGACAAGCGGACAAAGGACAGCTAGGTTGTTCTCTTTGCTTCAAGATAAATATTTACAAAGACAAGGATTAGAAGGTTTAACTTTCTCTGTCACAAGTGCAGCCATAAGTTTGCTTATTTCTAATTATAGTCATTAAAAAAAAATTAAAAGGTCTTGACTACCAAAGAGATAGTTTAAACATCAGTACAGAAGCTTAGTAAGAAATAGCTGCTCATCATGTAGACTTACACTGAGAAGTAGCTGGAATGGAAATGTCAAAGTAGAATCAACGAAAAGAAACTGATTTATCATCATCTTTCACTGCATATCATGATAGCTTAATAAACCTCATTCTAGAAGATGATAAAGCCCACTTTGAGTCTTTCCTTTGATAAATATATTTCTTGAATAACATCTATTTATTTTATTCAATAGAACTTATAACATTATATATTTATTCACAAAGCATCCCACTAACCCAATTACCTGAAAGAAGTTAGCATTCTGAGTTATCAAGGAAGAAAAAGCACCATTTAATAAGTCCTTAAGGAAACAGTATTCACATGAGTTATAAAATTATTTAAAAAAAAGGTCAAGAGGTTTTTTGCCTGCATACAAATCAGTAATGATGACAGACCTGATGACTCTAAGTACAATATTGGTGTAATTTTTATTTTTAAAATGAACAGTCTCACAACCTAAAAGACAGTGGGCCTTTAGTCATAGCCATTTTTTTCTGACAGCTTTCCCTCCTACACTTAGAAAGAGGACTGCATCCATGCTTCCCTTTTTCTTTATTCTCTGTGACAAGTTGCCATTGTAAAATGGAAAATTGGAGGGTATTTTTTTTCTGATCCTTACCAAACATCTTAGAAGTATGTTTTTGCTTATATACTCAACCCAATATTAGTATGGAGACAGGCCTAGTCTTTTGAAGAACTCTACTTTTTATGAAGAAGCATACAAAATATCTGAGGAAAAAGAGTTCTGATTATATGATTAATTTAATTATTGCCTTTTGTGTGAATTTTAAGAGGCAACAGCCTTGCACCTGAAATCCAATTGGGAACTATAAGTAAGATCTGAACAGCGTGCTGTTGAACACGGTGATTTGAGCAGGAATTTTCCAGTCAGTTAATGACATCGGATGCATGTGAGAATACTGTGTCCCTCAATGGTGATAAGAGTGAAAATTCAACTCTGATACCTTGTTGCCCACAAACACTTTCTCACCTGAGTGAAGCATTTAGATAGTTTTAAATGTTTATGAGTAACAAAATATCAATACCTACTCAGAGGAAAATAAAATACATATTGCATAGCTCACTGTTGGGAATCTGGCTTTCTCATCTTCAGATAGATATAGAAAGCCTAACAGATATTTGACATTTATGATAAAATTAATATTTTTATTGCAGTCCACCTTGGCAAGTGGTTCACATCCATTACTTGTAAGAAAAAAATGAGAAGGTATATAGTGGTGTTCTAAATCAGTGCTTCTCCAATTTTAATGGCATACAAATCACTGGAGATCTTGTTAGAAGGCAGATTCTGATTCAGTAGGTCTAGGGTAGAGCCTGAGATTCTGTATTTCTGCATTGATACTGATGCTGTTGGTCAGTGGATCACATATAGAATAAAAAGGTTCTAAATGATAGCAGTCAACTATAATCCTATGGCCCAAACAAAAGAACTTTAACGTGTTGAGGAGCTAAATATAATTTTTTCTATGATTGACTCCATTCAATTTCAATTATGTTTCTAATCATGATTGAAAATTCTAATTTCAGCTTGGCTGCAAATTTATTCACTCATTTGGAGTGATTAATTTGACCTATCTAGGGGATAATTTATAGTTCACATTTTAGCAGTTGAAGGAAATTTGGAAAGCAAAATAAATATGATTTTAGTATCAAATTACTGTAGAAATGTTGGTGGAAACAACTACTATAAGAAGGTTTTCTAAATGTCAAGTATAATACCACAGTCTAGTGTTTTTGAGAAAAAAATCCTGGTTGCAAGCTTTCATCATGTAATAATTTTGGCCAATTGTTGTTGATTTGTGTGCCCAGAATACATGAAAATGCCACTATATGTTTTTAATTATGATACTTTGAATTCAAACCGTAAGTGGGAATTCTCTACTAATTCTGATTTCGCTAACATAACATACTTCCTCTTTTGATCTTACATGTAAATCAATAGTGCTCTTTGACATTCAAATTCTCATCACAACATTAAAGAAATTTTATCTCAATGCTTTGCTTCGGAGGGTTTGGATATAAATCGTTGACTTTCCAGGGAAGTAAAGCATAAGTAATGAAAAAGCTATTTAAATTCAATTGTCTGGGCCGGCCCCGTGGCTTGGTGGTTGGGTGAGCGCGCTCCACTGCTGGCGACCCGGGTTCGGATCCCGGGCTCGCACCGACGCGCTGCTTCTCCGGCCATGCTGAGGCCGCGTCCCACATACAGCAACTAGAAGGATGTGCAGCTATGACACACAACTATCTACTGGGGCTTTGGGGGGAAAAGTAAATAAATAAAATCTTTAAATTCAATTGTCTCCTTTAATGTAAATTTCTGCATTATGTAGCTTATTAATAGTTAATACTACTGCCACATGTTTAGAGAGAACATGTATAAGCATATGGTCATGAATATTTCTCTCCAGGTTTTAAATTAAAACAATGAATTTTTTCTATCTCAAATTATGGAACCAAATTTAGGACACAGATGGACAAAACATAAGCTCAGGATGATTTTATAAAGTTCTTTGGTGGGATGTTTTATATATTTGGCATTGTATTTACTATACAGTCAGTGAATTTCATCATCACATTGAATTTACCTTGAAGAATGTTTTAAGTCTTTCTAATTTTAGTCATAAACATTCATAGTTTTTCTTCTACAATTCAGCAGTCAATTAAGTTGCCAATGTAAAAAATAGCAAATCTTGACTAGGATAAATAGGTGCAATCATAAAAGACAACTTAGAAAAGGTGTGCATTTCCCTTGTGCATTCTTATCATTGCCTCAGTGATTCCTACTGTTCCAGAAAATCCTTACAAATGCAACACCCATAAAGGGGTAAGTGGCCATCTGAGGGTGTCCACACTAGCAAGTTTCCATCCATTGAATAAAAACCTCAAGATCACTAGAATCCCAAGTGGGTGCCAAAGCAAAGCGAGATAGAAACAGCCTGAGTAAAACAAGATAGTTCTTCACCACCATTATTCTAAGGCTAAGAAATCAGACATAAATCTAAACACACTGATGTAAATCACCATTTTCCTTTTTATCTCGATTTCCTTCACTTCTCTGACAGAAAATAAAATAACCTTTTCACCCTGGTGCTTCAACTTTCCTCTTCTGGATAGGCGTTTTTATTTATTTATTTATTTATGGATGGATGGATGGATGGATTTATTGGTGAGGAAGATCAGCCCTGAGCTAACGTCGGATGCCAATCTTCCTCTCTTTTGCTAAGGAAGATTGGCCCTGAACTAACATCTGTGCCCATCTTCCTTTACTTTATATGGGACGCACCACAGCATGGCCTGACAAGCGGTGCGTCCGGGATCCAAACCTGCAGAACCCAGGCCGCCAAAGCGGAGTGCACGCATTTAACCTCTGTGCCACCGGCCGGCCTCTGGATAGGTGTTTTTAAAACAAAATGTCAGTCTACATTTCCCTCAGCGACCAGTATTTATGGAGTACTTATTAGGCATTGGGGTAAACGCTTGACGCATGTTTACATTTATCGTTTCATATAATTATTTTAAGAATCCTATGAAGTAGATGTTATCTCTATTTTTCAGATGATGAAACTGAAGTTCATTCATTTATTCATTCAAGAAATGAGTTTTTTCAGAGGCAGGGGCTACGTTGGTAACCAAGACAGGCAAGATCCTTACTTTTGTGGATCTTCCATTGGGAGGAGAACCATTAAATAGTAAACACATAAACAAATAAAAGCCGTGAGGACAGTAAAGCAGGTGACAGCACAGTGACTAAGAGAGAGCATGTCTGCAATGAAGTAGATGGTCAGGAAATGTCTGAGGAAGCGTGATACTCCAGACGAGCCCTGAATGACTAGAAGGGGTCTATCAAATATAGATGTGGAGGCAAAGGAATAGGAATACTCCAAGATTCCAACACAGGACATCTTCTCCTGAGAGAAAGAATATTCTCCTGAAATATTTTGAGCTGAATGCCAGAGGTCGATAACTTGCTTGTGTAACAAAGAGAAGGAAAAATATAAAAGTTTCATTATAATAAAAATGTGCATAGCCCATGTAAGGTAGCAGTAGGGCCCCTAAAATGCATAAATTAATGGTTTACCAATGTTTCATTCTGGTTTCTGGGTTAGGGAAATGAATATAGGAAGTCTCTATGATCCTCATTAAAAGAGTTACACGATTCAGAGTCTTGGTAATTGTTAGAGTAGTAAGTGGCACATAATGGGGAATTTTCTTATTATCTTCTCCATTCACAACTAAGCAGAGCTCTCATTCTCATAAACAGGCTGAGCTTCCACTTTGAAGCTGCGACGGTGCTGACTCATTTCTTTTCTTCCTGGTTTAACATTAGGAGGTGACATGTCACAAAAATCATTTTGAGGTGTCAACTCAACTGTCAAAATGCCTATCAATTTTCAAGCAGTATATAGAGTGAGCCCTGGTTGAGAAGAGATAGATCAAGGCAGATTTATATTTAAATAATTTTTCCAATTATCAAATCTGCAAAGATAGTTTATCAAGATTATTAGTTATCAGTTTGGCTCCTTTGGAACACATAGACCTCAGGTTTAGAATAGGCCCACATGAAAAGTAAGGAATCCCTAGGAATGAAAGGCTGGGTGAGCCACAGGAGGCGCTATGAGCAACCCTCAATGATAATACCCTTTCGCCTAGAGCCAGCCCCAATCAGACAAATTTTTAGTTATTATAGTGTTTTTACTTTGTTTTTAATCTATAGATTAAATATAACACAAAGATTTACAAAAGAGAGAAGAAATAACTACGGGCCACAAAGTCCAATCACTCTTGATTCAAACTAAAATGCTACATCTGAAAACGTTTTACGTCTATTTAGCAGTAGGTGTTTCCAAAACATTTGCATGAACATGGTCTCATTTGATCCTCACCGTCACCTTTTGTGGTATGCTCTGTAAGCCCATCTGACGGATGAGAAAACAGGTTCGAGTCACTTTCCAAAGACACTTAGTGAGTAAGCAGCAAAGCCAGGACTAGAATGCAGGTCGCTGGCTGCAAATCCCCCGCTCTCCCATTTCACCGTTACTGTCTTACACTCTGCAGCTGCCTCATCATCCCAGGAGATGACATTTAAATGCTTTCTATTTAAAAAGACTCCAGTCGAGAACTCATCAGTGAGCTCTTGTACTTAAAACACAGTAAATGTCATTCTGATCAAATCAACCTAAAACCAACTATCTTCGACTAGTGGCATTGATGAATGTTTTGTAGGAGTTTTTGCCTCTCATGATATAATCCCCAGAGGCTAAGGATAAACCCAGAACATCCCTGAATTGACACTGTCAGACAGCTCTTTCCCATCCAGAACTAACTTTGCATATTTCAGCAGCATAGGCAAACTCCTATGAGAGCAAGGCTGAGTATTAATGGCAAGAATTCTCTGCCTTCTATCCCATAGAAATAGCAGATGACTCTCTGCCATCCTACGTCTGTGCCAAAACCTGAAGCTAAGAGATAAGAGGCTAGCCAGAAATCACAAACATAAGGTTTTAACCCTGCAATCCAGCCACAACTAGAGCCATCAGCTTAAATACCTAGACCTTGCAAGGCCCAGTTATTCAGCTGAGAGCAAGACACCTGCACTTAGCTACCTATTTATTTTTTTTTTTATTTATTTTTTTTTTAAAGATTTTATTTATTTATTTTTTTCCCCCAAAGCCCCAGTAGATAGTTGTGTGTCGTAGCTGCACATCCTTCTAGTTGCTGTATGTGGGACGCGGCCTCAGCATGGCCGGAGAAGCAGCGCGTCGGTGCGAGCCCGGGATCCGAACCCGGGTCGCCAGCAGTGGAGCGCACTCACTTAACCACCAAGCCACGGGGCCGGCCCCGCTACCTATTTATTTAATGGAAATTTCCCTTCCTTCAACTTTATAGCATTTTTTCTATGCTAACTGGAAAACAGCTGCTTACATCCTTTTATAAAACTAAGTAAAGGATTGATAGGTAGTTCGATTGGTAGATAGATAAATGAAAGTGTAAATAAACATATGTATATATAAATGATGTAATAATTTTCTGCTTTCCATATAATGAGCTTCATATAGTTTAAAAAGTCATAAAGTACCTTTTTAATTTTGCTTTTTTGATTTATAAAAGGAATAAAATGGTAAGGATGCTCAATCTGGAGAGAATGTGGGTAAAGAAGCACGCTCAAATACCGTCACGGGTTGTATGAGTTTCCTACGGCTGCCTTAACAAATTACCACAAATGGAGATGGCTTAAAAAAATAGAAGTTTAGAGGGGCCGGCCCAGTGGCATAGTGGTTGAGTTCATGTGCTCCTCTTCGGTAGCCTGGGGTTCGTGGGTTTGGATTCCAGGCACAGATCTACACACCGCTCATCAAGCCACACTGAGGCGGCATCCCATATATAAAGTAGAGGAAGATGGGCACAGATATTAGCTCAGCAACAATCTTCCTCAAGCAAAAAGAGGAGGATTGGCAACAGATGTTAGCTCAGGGCCAATCTTCCTTACCAAAAAAGAGAAAAAAAACAACCAGAAGTTTATCTTATAGTTCTGGAAGCCAGAAGTCCTCCACAAGTCCAAACTCAAGGTGTCATGCTCTCTCTGAAGGATCTAGAGAAGAATCTGTTCCATGCCTATGCCTTTCTCTTAGTTTCTGGTAATCCTTGATACCCATTGGCTTGCATCTACGTAACTCCAATCTCTGCCTCCATCCTCATCTGGTGTTTTCCCTGTTTGTGTCTTCACGTGATGTTCTCCTCTGTGTGCATGTGTGTTTGTGTTCAAATTTCCCTCTTATTACAAGGACATCAATCCTATCAAATTAAGGCCCACCTTTAACGACCTGATCTTAAGCTGATTACATTTGCAAGGACCCTATTTCCAAATAAGCTCACGTTCACAGGTACTAGGAGTGAGGACCTCAATACATCTTTTTGGGAGACACAATTCAACCCATAACAGGGGGAAACTGGAAAACTATTATATGAGGTTTGAAGAGTTATCTGGAAATATGTATCAAAATTTAAAACATACACACACTTTGAGCAAGTGTACCATTGCTAATTTATCCTAAAGAAAAATAAATATGTTTATGGAGATCTGTAAATATAAAAAAAATTTTCCATGGGATTGTTTATTAAGGAGACAGCCTAAATATTATCAGTAAATTATCAAACACCTATACATTAGACTCTATGTAGTAATTTAAAAGGATAAGGTAAGTAAAGGAAATGTGACAATGAATATATAAATATTAAATGAAAAAGCCAAGTTACTGAACATCATGTATAGTGAAATTAAATTCTTGTTAAAAATATATGTGTGGGTGGATTGACGTGCTAAAAATTATTGAAGAATATATATTAAACTGTTAATGTACGTGTCTTTGAAAAGTTGTATTATCCAATTTTATATATTATTTTAATTTATTAAAATAATAATGTATTATCAGGAAAAGTAATTGATTAAGATATATTTTAAAGATACTGTAAGTATAAAATAAGAAATGTTGAATGATGCTGATTTCAGTTTATTTTTCAATAATGGAATTCTTCAAAGAACCTGTGATTGTCTTTTAAACATTCTATATCTCAAGTTGAGTTTTTTTGTAGAGTCGACACTAAACTCTATTAAAGAATTCAGTAGCAGGGTTTTTTTTTGTATCCTGATGTAACTCAATCATCTCCCATAAAATGTTTCTAATCTCCATATTTCTGTGAATAGCACCATTAATTTGGTCTCCCACGCGTATAACATTAGAACTAATGTTGCTTTTTCCTGTACTCAATCTTATATCTGTTTTGAGAACTCAGTAGTGTTAAATACAGAATAGAAGATTCTATCTAAAAGGAAGATTACACAGCTGTTAGCCAGATGTCTTTTGGGACTTGTTCACTTAGTTATTCATTAATTTATTTTGTCTGTTTTGTTTACTTAATGTAGTATCCTCAGTGCACAGAAGAAAACTTGGAAAACACCTATTCTATTTGCCTAACGGGTGAATAAGTGAAATTTCAACTAACCAGCAAAGGAAGGGAAAACACCTGATATGCTTCTCCCGTGTATCAGCAGTACCTGAGACAATGCCTGCCACACAACCAACACTCACTATAATCTGTTACTGAGTTTTAAACTGTGTTACTGCACAATGATAACTAATTTTAAACTAACTATAATAAATTATCATCTAGAAATACTGAAAGATCCAGCAACCTTTGTGATATTTTTTATGAATCAAAGACTTTGTGAACCCAAGACTCAATTATGATCTATTAATTAAGACAATGTAAGTCCCTTTCAGAGCTCACTGAGTGGGAGAGCCCATTCACTCTTTCTCTCCACTGTAGAGTTTTAGTTTAGTTCAGAGGGACTATACTATCACAATTCTTTAAAAATACACAATGTATGGGTAGGTCATATGGCTATTAATTAACTCAATTATTAAACCTATGTGCCTCACAATCCGATTGTTCTATTTACCATACTTAGGAGTTTTTCTCCCTATTTTGTTGAACACTGCTGGGCATTCCTCATTGAAATATAATAACCCTCTTACAATTTTGAATTATTTTATTAATAGTATTATGTGTCAAATTAAAACATGTTTATTCATTTGCAAACACATATAAGCCTACGCTGTCCTATAATCAGGACATATGTTTTGAGATTTATTTATTTATTTAACTGTTGTTGTTTTTCATCCAAGGTCATGATGTAGCTACACAGTCCATTTTCAGGCTCTCACCTAATAACACTTACAGCATGTGGTAAATTAGGAGTGGGCATTATAAACTGAGGAAACTAAGAAAGACAATCCACATCCCCTTGACAATAATTCCATTAAAAGGCCCAAAATATGTCTGTGTGATGGCCATGGAGATGCCCCACTCAAATCTTCCTTCAAGATAACCTGCTACGTGAAACTTAGCTGATGAACAGCCTCCAGCTTCTGCACCTTCATATACACCACTAGGTTCACCAGGCCATACTTCTGCTGGGTTGCTCCCAGCCAATGACTGAGCATGGCAGCCTTACTAGAACCAGGCCATTCCTGCGTGATGCAAAATCCCTCTAGTGGGAAGCTCTGGCTTAAGGAATCCCCTTTGGCATGTTAAGAATTCCTTCATTAAGTCTGAGGCTCTTCCTCTCCAATCCCAACTTCCCTCTCTCCTTTCACAGATTTCAGACCTGCATGTCAATCTGAAGACTCTCTATATCTTCTAACTTCCTCCCTCTTTATCCTTCACAGGCACATCTGCTGATAAATTTGGATCTCATCTTGGGATTTGCTTCATGAAGTACCAAAACAGACATAATATTTGATATATTTTTAATTATAAAATTAAAAACTAATTAATATTCTGCATAGTATAGGTATATGTTTGCAAATATACAACAATCTGAGAAAATAAAATTTTTGAATAATATGCCAACAGACATGTCTTGGTGTGGTATTATATTTTTTGGAGGGTGGGGAAATCTACTTTAATTTTAATATTCTCTAATATATTCAAAAATTTTTTTAAACCATCATATGTATAGATGGCATTTGGTAGAACAAAGACAAGAAAATTCAACATTTACTACAAGAGATCTGAAACAAAACATGATCAATCTCTCTCTGGGTGGTGTTCTCAGGCTGTTCATCTTTGAACTAAAAACAAAAATCAAAGCCTGAAGCACATTCACTGATTTGTAGCTGAGTCATTTATGGGGCAGCACAGAGCTACTAAAGATCACAGAAAAATATTCTGTCCAGCAGTGTTCCTGTGGGTACATTTTCATGAAGGCAAAATATTGAATACAACACTAGCAAGAAGACTAGAATTCTGCATGTATCCTTATATATTTCCTAAATTGTTGATTTGTTTTTTATTATTGCACTTCTTAAAGAATTTATTTTAAATAGCTCATTAAAGAAACAGAAACAATGCAGTTTAAAAAACTGTTTAGTCAATATTTAATATTTAAAGTGTCAAAATAGATGGAGAAATTAACTGGTATGCAAAATATTTTTTACCACATTTAACTTTGCCATTTGTTGGCAATTATAAATGATTGCTGTCTTACATTGGTAGCATATTAAAACAGCAAATTCTTACATTAACTGTCAGTTTTATTTTACATATAATTTGACACATTTTACCAAACTTTGTTTCCTTTAATTTGTCACCACTTGAAACATACACAATGTCCATAAAGATTTTTCTATTCCCTCCAAAGTAACACTGCTCTATTATAAAAAGAGATGGACATTAAAAGAAAATTTCCTAACAACTAGTGACAAGATAAGTCCAATACCCACTTGTAAAGGCGAGTACATATGTGTTTTATCTAATGACAGTTCTCTAACCTCACCATCCTTGAACAGTGTTAGTAGCATGATTTAATACAATTGACCACTCTGTCATTCTCAAAACACTTTCTTCTCTAGGCTTCCATGAAATCAGAAAACAAATCCTTCTACCTTACTTCATACCTCTCTTAAATCACCTTACTGGATCCTCCTTCTCTTCCTTACTTTTCAGGTGAATTCTTGGCACTCTTCTCGCCTCTGTCCACATTGTGTCCTTCGATGATCTTATCTCGCCCCTTGGCTTTAAATATTTTCTATGTCTTGTTGACTCACAAATCTATACTCCAATCCTGACCTTTCACCTGAGTTCCAACCTCCCAAAATATTTGTCATCTTGAAATCATTCATTCCCCAAATAATTCTTTCCTTCATTCAACAAATATTGATTGAGTGCCTATTACGTGTCTGACACTGATAAGGCACAAAGAATACAGTAGTGAACAAAACGAAATCTCTGCACTTGAAAGTCTAATGGGTAATTCAAACATAATGCATCAAAAGGGCACACTGATCTTTTTTCACCTCCAAATCAGCTTCTTAACTATTCTGTATTTTCACTACACGGCCCCATTTCCATCTACTTTCTCAGAATTTAAAAACCTAGAAATCCTCTGTCTCAGTGGGTTCCCAAAGAAGCAGATCCTGAGACAAGGATTTAGGGCAAGTAACTTATTTGGGAGTTGCAGGGCACACAAGCAAGGAAGGGAAGAAGTGATATAGGGAACTCTTCTCCCCACTTTTACTCTTGCTTCCTACATTCTAAAGTCACAAAGAAGCCACAGGCATCATCTCAATGCCTGAATCAGATTATATCCCTCTCCTCATTAAAGTCCTCAGGCCTTCCACTGCAATTAGATCAAAATCCAAACTTACATGTCCTTCAGAGACCTAAATATGTCTCATGACCACTTCTCTGATCTTCTGTCATTTTCCCTCCTACTCTATATCATCCAATACACTGGTAGATCACCTTTCTTTCCGTCAGACACAACTTGCTTGTTTTCATCTGGAGGACTTTGGACTTGTTCCTTCTGCCTAGGATGCTCTTTTGATAAATCTTTGCATGGCTATCTATTTCTCCATATTTAGGTCTATCCCACACATCACTTCCTCCCAGCACCCTAGTTAAAGAGCCCTCCATACCCCTAATCACTCTCTGTCTTCTTATCCTAACTTGTTTTCTTTCATTTATCTCTTCTCTTTACAAAATAGAAAGTAAATTCCATCTTTATCAGTTTACCACTATATCCCTATGCCAAGAAGAGTGAGTGGCACAGTAGATTTTAAATAAATATTAGTTTAACTTTAAGAAAACATCATGCAAACAGTGTATACCATACGATCCTATTTTCAATGAAATATGTACAAGGGCACAGAAAAATTAATAGAGATAAATACATGGATGATCTCTTTTCCAAAGCAACCAAAGCTAATATTTGGCCAGTTAATTAAAATGGTTAGCTAAAGCATATATACTTCAAAGTTTGTATTTTAATGTAAAACATCTAACTATAAATTTATCCCTAAATATATATTAATGTAGAGACAAGACCCTTCTCAGGGTCTGCTTATTGAAATTTCTCTCCTATTTTGCATAAGCCTCAAACATAATGGGTTATCCATAATTACCAAGCTTCAGTTCTTTTAATTGAAAGAAAAAAGAGACACTTGCAAAGCAAACTATGTGCAGAACATACCTTTTAGAATGGTCTTGCTCACATTAATATTAAAAAAATGTAATCATTTTAGTTTTCATAGAAACAAGTTTCTGCTTTGCCCTTGCATTTCATTATTTTATGTAACATTTAATTGAATTATGTCATTACTAAGTACAACAAGCATAAACTGGTTTTAGAAGAAACACTACTGACCTTTTTAAAGAATATCCAACTGTGGGAGCAAAATACAGAAGCATCACAGAGTAGCCTACTAGCAGTGAGTTTTCAGGCTGCTATGGACGTAAATCAATTTATTTTAACCAATAGATAGAGACCTTTGGTTACTGTTGTGAATCAGTTAGGGGAAGGTACATTAAGAGAGCTTCTACAGGTCCCTAAATTGTTAGTTGTCATTCTCTTTGCTCAGTGCGTTAATGAATAGAAATTTTAATTTTCTTCCAATATTTTTTGTAGTTTACAAGTTTTCTACAGTATGCATCATCTATACAATCAAATTTAAATAATATTAAATATTCTAAATACTTATGATGCCTTTGAAAAGTGAACAAATGAGTAACATCTGTGTTTACCTTATTGTGATTTTAATTGTTTCAAATATACTTAAAATTTACTTAAATTTGGGGCCGGCCCGGCGGCGTAGGGGTTAAGTGCGCGTGCTCCACTACGTTGGCCTGGGGTTCGTAGGTTCAGATCCCGGCACACACCGACACACTGCTTGTCAAGCCATGCTGTGGCGGCGTCCCATATAAAGTAGAGGAAGATGCACACGGATACTAGCCCAGGGCCAATCTTCCTCAGCAAAAAGAGGAAGATTGGCATCGGATGTTAGCTTAGGGCTAATCTTCCTCACCGAAAAAAAAATTTACTTAAATTTTGGTCCAGCAGACTCTGAAATCTAGAAACCTATTCATATTTTTGTCAGTTAAATTTATGTACACCTGCCTCAAGGGCTAGAGAAGTTCATATTTTAAAGGTATTTTACAGTCTTTAATTTATCACTTATTCATTTTCCTTTTCCCTTTGATAAAGTAAAAGATTCGAAGAGAAGAATAAATATTTAAAGGCTGAGAATGGAGTCTGAGAAGTTGATTTTTAAACGCAACATTTAGCAGGAGTAATATTTTCCTTGAAAGCCAGGACCGGAATTCAAATTAAAATCTCTCTTCCCACGGCATAGTCCCAAAGCCCGAGCCACTTGGTGTGGAGCCTCCGGCTGTTCTGGCATGCCTACTGAGAAACCAAGGCACTAAAAGATGTAGTAATTCTTTAACTGACATTCAGTACGATTTAAATTTTTTCACTTTCAAGGTTGCTTAGCCTAGATGGCCAAACAGGTTGGCTAGATCCTTTTCTATGAAGGGTTGCAAACCACACAGCCATAGATTCTGGGATGTTTCTCCCCATTTTTGAAAAAGAAACTGAGACATTACTGCAATAAAAAACAATATTCTGGCTTCCACCTTTCTGCCTGACCCTCTCTCCCTTTAGGTATCACCACCCTCTCAAATTCTACATGTCTGCGATCAATGCCATCCCCTTTCCAAGCCTCCTCCTCCTCCAGACACCCCATTTTTGGTAAAAGCATTAGTGTCTTCCGGTCACCTAAGCTGGAAAGCTCAAAGGCCTCTCTTGTCTCTTTATTCTTCCTTACCTTGAAAAGGTCTTCCCATTGAATCATTCCTTTGAGCCCTCCCTGCTCTACTTCCAGTCATTATCACTGTAGGCTTGAATTACAGCCTCCTGCCTCCTCCGGGAGTGCATCTAGCACACCTGCACAGAGCCACCATATGAGGCTTCCTGGGAGCAGGGTGGAGCAAGAAGAGCACAGGTTATCAAGTTAGAAAGGCCTGGACGTATAATTTTATTTTTATTTAGTTTTTTATAATTTTATTTTTATTTATTTTTTTTCCCCCAAAGCCCCAATGGATGGTTGTATGTCATAGCCACACATCCTTCTAGTTGCTGTATGTGGGATGCAGCTGGCCGGAGAAGCGGTGCGTCGGTGCGCGCCCGGGATCTGAACCCGGGCCGCCAGGAGCAGAGAGCGCGCACTTAACCGCTAAGCCACGGGCCGGCCCAGAAAGGCGTGGACTTAAAGCTCAGCCTCCACCTTCTTAGCTGAATGTCCTTAGACAACATGCTAACCATATTTGAGCCTCAGTTCCATCATCTGCACAGCGAGAAATAATGCTCATCTTGCAACACTTTTGTGAGAATTAGAAATAGTGTGAGCCAAGCATATCTTTATATAACCACCACGAATGGCATAAAATGCTTTGCAAAGAGTGGATACACAGTAAATGGTAAATATTACTTTTATTGTACTCTCCTACTCTAAAACATTTCATGGCTTTCCATTCTCTTCTACAACTTGGTCTTCCTGCTCTCATCTAGCCTTATCAAAATGCTATTTTATGTGCAAATTCACATTCAAGATCCAGCTCACATTCAAGATCCACTACCTCCTCCAAAATTTCCTTCCCAATCATACCAAAGGGTCAAATTCTTATATCACTGTAGCAGATATGCCCAGTATTTGGTGATGTTGAAATAATAATAACAATAAAAATTATTATTATTCATTTAGCTCTATGTTAACAGATAGAAACATCAAATACTCTTGGTGTAGGTTTTCTTGTTCTGTGTAGATCCATCAAAATGACCTTCTTTCTTTCTTTCTTTAAGTAGATGAAAGCCAACTCTGCACCATCTGGGTGGTGGCCATAGCAACTGTGCATTTGGTTTTACAGAGACAACTCTTTCCTTCATTCCTTAGTACCAGGGGCTTGAAAGTTACTGGGGAGGAAGTGGATAAATTTTCAAAAGGGTCAAGGAAATTCCTAGGAGAAAAACACTCAAGACTCCAATCCAGAATACCTCTGAGGGACTGAGGCTGCCAAGTGGAGTCAGGTGAGAGAAAACAATCCCCAGCCGAGAGAGGCACAGTCCAGACAGGGGGTGAGAGCACCTAATCAACCTCTGACTTTTTCGGACTTATCACAGGATGGTGATACACAGGGAATTACAAAGCAAGAGAACTGTTCTTCCTGTTAACTTGGGCATGTAACATTCTCAAGCTGTGATTTTATGTGAAGTTGTAATTACATCTTAAACAAAAGTGGGTAAACTCCCATCTAAACACAATATTTTCTACACATATTCCTTATTACGTCAGTATTTTTTTTTGATTATTTAAGGCTATGTTTTTCTTTATTTACTAAATTAGTAATTCTTCAGGTGCAGACATTATGTAATATATATATATATTTTTTTTTTCTTATCCATATGGTCTAATACCATTGTATATCGTAGGTGTTCAATAAATATTTGCAGAATGAATTAATGAGTAGCAATACACAGGAATTTTTCACGAAGAATTGGTTTGGTACCATTTCAACATCTGTGTCTCTTTAATAACTTTACTTTTCCCTTCTGGTTCAATTTGGTCACAGGGTATTCTGAAGATTAATGAATAAAATATTTATGACTTCTTTTAGAAAGGCAAATGAAAGATCAACATAATATTTCCTCTCTGCATAATAAAGCAAGAGAATTCCTAATATCCCTCTGGCAAATTCACCCTAAAACTCTTCATTTCATTTTGTCTGAAATATTCTTTTGATTTATTAATGTGGATTTAAAGAGTACTGGCCAAGCATATCTTGGAAATTGGTCCCTTAGAATAGATCCTTGAGCATTTCTTAGGCCTTTATATCACAAAACTGCATAAGCTACACTTTTTAAAAACTGCCGTTCTCATGTAAATATAATTACTTAGGTATCAGCATCATAAAATGAACATCAACAATTCGATAGTAAAACTAGTGCCGATTCATATTCATTCATTCAATTAATCTCACCCAGCACGTTAAAGTAAGCAATTACCTATTGGTGGATTATTTTTAAAAAGTAGTATTTACACAGTTGTATTCCTATTCAATTGTCACATTTGTGCAAACAGGGCACCAAAAGACTCTTTGAGAATGATGAACTTTACTGTGAATAGAAATAGTACTTGTACTAAAGTACAGAAATGGTATTTGCCTTGAAGTAAATGGATACCATTTTTGGAGGATTTAATATGTGCCAGACACTGTCTTTAAACAATATAAAAGTTATGTATTTAATCTTTATAGTGACACTATGGTGTAGGTATTATTATTTTCATTAAATAAATGAAGTAATTGAGATTCAGAGAGGTTAAATAATTAGCAGAAGTTTATAAAGGAAGTAATAAGCAGACCTCAGTTTCAACAGTCAGGTGATTCTGATTCCAAAGTTCTTGCTCTAAGATGGAAATAAAATAGATTTAACAGTCTTCTATAACTGGCATAAAAAACCCAAGCAAAAATGCTTCCTTTAATTCTGTGCCCCCACAGTCATCTTCTTAACCTAAAAAAAGAAGTGACCTGACATTGAAAGGAAATAAATGGCAAATACCATTTTCATAAACAACTTTTTTTTTTTTTTTTATGAGGCAGATCAGCCCTGAGCTAACATCCATGCTAATCCTCCTCTTTTTTTTTCTGAGGAAGACCGGCTCTGAGCTAACATCTATTGCCAATCCTCCTCCTTTTTTTTTCCTCCAAAGCCCCAGTAGATAGTTGTATGTCATAGTTGCACATCCTTCTAGTTGCTGTATGTGGGACGCGGCCTCAGCACGGCCGGAGAAGCAGTGCGTTGGTGCGCGCCCAGGATCCGAACCCGGGCCGCCAGTAGCGGAGTGCGTACACTTAACCGCTAAGCCACGGGGTCGGCCCTCATTTTCATAAACTTCTAATGAGATTTAAAAACCTGTTAAACAGGGATATATCATTCTAATAGCACATTTCAAATTATTGTGATTGGGCTCATTTTTAAAGAAGACTAAAAGATTCAAGTACTAAGTAGATTCTGTATGAGCGCTTCTTAAGGTTTCTATTTCAATTAACCATCCAACACACACACCACACACACACATGCACACACACCACATATCTGCTACAGTGTTATTGCATACAAGAGATAACAAATGATGCTGAAATAATATGATTGGATTGATTAAACTGCAAGCATTGTATCAAAATTTGTTCTGTATTTATAAGGCACTGGGAGTTTAAGAGGAGGCAACAATACAGCTTATAATTATAAAAAGGCAGGTAGATTTCCAATAATTTTATATATTAAGAGATTAAGTAACTTGCCTAAACTAACAGCATTAGAAAGGGTTGGAAATAAGATGCAGATGCTGGCTTCTGACACCTATTTATTAGTTTAATCTATTTCGGAAGGAAACAGGAGGGTTTAGTAGACCAACTACCCACCACCTCACTCACAATTGGTGTGAAACATTATATATGAAAGTTGAAGAAGAAACAATAAACATAACATTTTTTTGCTGGCTTCTAATTTATCATGCCCAACTTTTATCTCCGGATGCTTAAGGATTCCTTTATATTTGCTTCTGACTATAGTTCAGGAATCTTCCTTTATATATAATCTACCTATTCTATGTATCTGCATCTATAAAATGAGGATTATAACTGCCCCATGATGTTGTTACGTGGCAATAATATCACTAGGATGTAGTAAGCATTAAATACATTTCATAATTATGTTATAGAATAGATTGGCAGATACAAACAGTAACCTGCCATGGGAGCTAGACTCAGAGTTTATATGTGAAGTCATTGTTTGCATCAAACTTCCTAGGGCTACTATACATTCTAGGATCCTTAATATTCACACTTTATATAGTGTATGCTCCATTCCTAAAAACAGAGTCAGGTAATTCTTTGGATCAAATAGGCAAGAGAATTTCCTCATTGGTGGGATACAGAGGTAGGTCATTTTAAAACAAAAAACAGGGAAATATCTACTGTGTTATGTATTTACATTAAAAAAATCAGTTATGATTGCTGTTTATTATATACAATATAAATTTTATTATATACCAAGTTCTTGATTTATTTGTGATATTTTGCAACTCGCAGTTTTTAAATAAAATTCTTCTAAAATTGAGAATGACAAAAAAGCTGAGATTTATTTGTGATAATTCACAGTAGTGAAGACGGAAGGTTTGTCAAAATTTGACAGATATATTGAGTCCAAAATTAATAAAATCTACAGTTAAATGTTACATGTTTATAAATAAATATTTTTATAAATAGTTAACAATTAATATTTAATAATAAAAATCTATCAAAATCTTATATCCATTTAGTATCTTGAGGCCATATATTATAAAGGCTAATTATCCTATTAATATTGTAGCCAGTAACACTGTCTTTATAGTAAATAAATAAGAGTATATAGCTTACTATTCACAAAAACATTTAAAAGTAATATGAATTTATATGAATATCAATAAAAATTATATGTGTTTATATTATTTGTTTTTTTGTTTTTTTATTTGTTTGTTTTTTGGTGAGGAAGATTGTCCCTGAGCTAACATCTGTGCCAATCTTCCTCTATTTTGTATGTGGGATGCCACCACAGCATGGCTTGATAAGTGGTGCAAACCCAGGCTGCGGAAGCAGAGCACTCGAATTTAACCACTATGCCACTGGGCTGGCCCCAGTATATATTATTTGTTTTTATATAAAATTGAATATAAATGTAAGTACTTAAATGGAAACATTTTTTATTATTTTAAAATTAATTTTACTTAAAGACTGTAGTGAGACTAAGATATCTTTTATCTGGTATTGTATTTCAATGTTTTTTGGAAGTAATTTCTAAAATTATGGAAATAATAAATAAAATTCCTAAAATAAATTCCTAAAATTATGAATAAAATGGAATACGGGAAAACATATAGTTTCATTGGAAGTCTACTCCCTTTCAATCCAAGCCCTATTCCTAAACAATGTAGATTAGCTCTGTTTATTTTACTCTGAATGTAAATAAATTGTCAGAAAACATGTTTTGTACATTTTAGAAATAGATCTACTCTTTCTTTATATTTTAGAAATAGAGCCAATGAAAAGAAAGTACTATTGTTTATAGCAATCGTTAACCTTCCTTAGCCAGAACTTTTCTGGTTCATTATGAATATGTATCTGAGTAATAATATTTCTTGTTATTCATAGGCCTTAATGCCATCTCTTACACTCTGTGTTTAACAAATTTCAACAACTATTTCATGCTGAATATAACTATTGTGAATTCCTATATATTAAATGTTGCACACTTATAATTACCTATTAATTAATTGATATGTAAAAATTTTATCACAACTTTATCGCCAGTGTTTCCCAATCCATTCCTCTAATCCAGGACATTGAATATTATGTCAAACTTGCTGTTAGCCCCATTCTAACATGAGCACCTCCTCCAGTAAAAGAATCTACTGCTTATTTTCGTAACCACCTTGTATTCCGTTTTTTTGTTTTTTTGTGTGTGTGAGGAAGACTATCCCTGAGCTAACATGTGATGCTAATCCTCCTCTTTTTTGCTGAGGTAGATGGGCCCTGGGGTAACATCCGTGCCCATCTTCCTCTACTTTATATGGGACGCCGCCACAGCATGGCTTGACACGCAGTGCGTCAGTGTGCGCCTGGGATCCGAACCTGGGAACCCCGGGCCGCTGAAGCAGACCACGCGCACTTAACCACTGAGCCACCGGGCCAGCCCCTTGTATTCCCTTTATATTGTGCCCTTTACTTGCTTTCCTAAGGTTGATGACTTGTTAGCTCTATAGCTCCCTTGGCGCTTTGGTTTTTCAAGGTTACATTCATTGTTTACTCTTACCAATTCTACTTTGATGCCCAGTTCTGATGTGGAGTCCTAAATTTCTGAACATTGCCAGTTCCCAGACTGCAATGTTGGACTTAGCCCTCTTGTCAGGGCATTGGCCATCACCTTCTCCCAGTGTACTTGTCATTGACTATCCCTCCAGAGACCATCCTTCCTGAATACCACAGATTTCTGCCTCGCTAGTCTTCCTCATACCGTCTGTGATTGGTTATATCCATATGTAACTAAATAGATGTTAAACATAAAACAAGAAGCTAAGGAAAATGTGAGCAGAAATGTATTTATCCTTTACTAGTTTGTATTGCACAATCTTAGATCAACTCTTTGAAGATAAATTTTGTTCTTCAGGCAGAAAATACCCTTGATTCCATTTTACTTTTTCCAACTGAAAAGTTTAAAAATTGACCTAAAAAATAACTTGACTATGAAAGAAGTGCTTCGTTGCAACTGCCATTTTTCATGTAAGGAACAATTACTTAAAACAGAAATTCTATCTCTTTATCAGCTTTAGATAAATGCTGATTATTTAATCTGCCAATGAGCAAAGGCAATTAAATGGAATACTCTATGTTAATGAAACAATAGACATTGTTAGGTTATCTTTATTTATATTCAGATTTAACTTGCAGATTAGTACATCACGGAAGATTAATAGGTATTAAAAATGAAGAAATATAGTGCCATTCTGTTATTCGTGCCACATACTCCATGTCGTTTTACTATTCATTAAATCAATCATACACAAATGTAATGAATGTTGTGCTTATGACTTCATTACATACTCTGAAATATCTTATACAAATATTTCTTCCATATTTGATTATAATATAGATCCCGAAATATTTCTTCTGTGGTAAAGACAAGAATAAAACTAGCAGTTAGATTAATAGATTTTGTGAAATCTTACACATTTTTCAGCAAAATACTAAAGGGTTATGTAAAACGTCTAGTTAATATGTCTGTCTCTTGCTATATCACAAAATAGCATGGAAAGCAAGAAATTTCAAGAAGAATTTGAAGGAGGACTTAGGAAACTAGATCAAAGAAATACAAAATTGAAAAGAAGTCAATAATCAAAGTTTGCATATGATATTTGTACCAACAAAGATGTGAGACGTGATCAGTAAGATATTAACTGTCTTCTAACTTCATCAATTCCCCAAGTTCTGCAAGAAAATAAAGATATTGTCTTTATCACCAAATCCTGAGTGCCTGGGATCAAATCCTGGGTGTTGTGTACAACATACACACAATTAAAATTGATCAAAGAAGGATAATTAATTCATTATTTTGCTACTTTTTATATTTTTCTTTTGGTGTTTTAGTGGAATATGAGATAAAACCAACTTTTTCAAAATGCCTTTATTGATTAAAAAATGGCAAGTTAGTTTCATCCACTGTCTGGCAAAGTCTTATCTTTGTTCTCATTTCAACTGAATTGAAGAAAATAGTTATAGCTAATTAAGACAGCAGATAACAGCAAAGGTAGGCTTGTAGTTCTAGTAGTAAATGAAAGCCTGCCTGGTCATAACTTATTTCTCCATGGTTCTATTTTCATTGACTCCTCTAAAGGTAAATCTTTGTACAGTAACAGAGTGATCACTTATGTCCCCTTAGTACATGAGCTAACTCCCTGGTGTGAATTGTGTATACAAGACGTTGATCTTTTAAGCTCAGTTAACCAAATGAGGAGAGAAATAAAATTTCTGGGCTGTGGTTTGTTGCTATAAAGAAATAGTTGTCAGGGGAACATTGGAACTTAAACACACAAAGATTCACCTCTCTTATAAACATTATTCCTTCCTGTGCAAAAGAGAATGAGATCTTCTAACTCACTAAACTTTCACTATTTATTTAAAAGCATTTCCAGGGCCGGCCCCGTGGCTTAGTGGTTAAGTGCGTGCGCTCCGCTACTGGCGGCCTGGGTTCGGATCCCGGGCGCGCACCAACGCACCGCTTCTCCGGCCACGCTGAGGCCGTGTCCCATGTACAGCAACTAGCAGGATGTGCAACTATGACATACAACTATCTACTGGGGCTTTGGGGAAAAAAAAGAGGAGGATTGGCAATAGATGTTAGCTCAGAGCCAGTCTTCCTCAGCAAAAAGAGGAGGATTAGCGTGGATATTAGCTCAGGGCTGATATTCCTCACACAAAAAAAATAAATTAAAAGCATTTCTAAGCTTTTGCCTTTTAAAGTATTTTTCTAACAAATAATTGAGACTAGCCTAATTGCATTTTCTAAATGATTAGATATCTTGATAATAAAGTGCAAGTAGGTAAATAAAAAAAGCTCTCCAGAATATATTTGGGGAAATGAGAGGACTTTGTGATTAGAACATAGGCATAATAGGATTAAAATAAATTAACACACACATTTATTCAATCAGACAGTCCCTCCTTCATTACGAGCACCTACTTGGCACCAGGCACTGAATTAGGTACATGGGCTTCAAGGATGACGAAACCAAATTGTGGCCTTGCCAGAGCTTAAAATCTATTGAGAAAGGGGTGTGAAAACCAGAGTTCCACGCCCAGAGTTAAATTTCAACCTGAGGTTAAACATAAAGTGCATAAATGAAGAAGCACTCAGGCAAAATCACAGAAAAGGTAATACATGACCTGAAAATGAAAGAATGAGTAGGAATAAGCCATGCATTCAAATCGGGGTAGGTGGTTCAGACAAGAAATGTCCTGTGCTGAAATGGGAGGCACATGAGCACTGCTGACACATCAAGGGTGAGATGGGTGACTTGGTGGAGCAGGGAGTAGGCAAACACGAGGCTGGGCAAGTAGCAGGAGCCAGATCACAGAGTGCCTTGAAGGCTTGGCGAATGAGATTAAGTTTCATCTAGTAAATGACAAAGAGTCATGAGCAATGTTCGGGTAAGATCACATTAGAAAGAAGGTAAGTGTAGGAGAGAGATGTTAGGAGTGGGAGAGACTTCAGTGAGGAGACTATTCCAACAGCCAGGGGAGAGACCACTGGGTCCTTAACTAAGGTGTAGCTCTAGGGTGAAAAGAAGAATGAAGTTGAGAAAGATATTGAGACAGGAGATTTGACAGTGTTTTATGACTGTTGGATGTGAAGAGAGGAGAAAGGAAATGGAGAGAACAGTTGGTATCCAGAGTTTAAATTTCTGAAACAGTCACCTCTCTATAGTAATCCAATGATATAGCCAACCAACACAGTCATTATTGATTTGTGTTGCAAATTTACATTAT
The DNA here is from genome assembly GCF_057802395.1 of Ceratotherium simum simum. Classification (NCBI taxonomy): domain Eukaryota; kingdom Metazoa; phylum Chordata; class Mammalia; order Perissodactyla; family Rhinocerotidae; genus Ceratotherium; species Ceratotherium simum. Next base: position 25,027,487 of record NC_141918.1, on the reverse strand, counting down.
CAAGAAATATGTGTGGTATTATATATCAACACAAGAAAAAATGGTATTTTTAAACTACTGAATGGATTACATGTACATTAGTATTAATATGCAAAGACATAATGGGAGCACTGGGAAGGATTTCTAGGATAAACCTAGACTGTTTAAAATTTACTCTGAGGTATTTGTACTTGATTTCATTCTCTAGAAATGAGAGTGATGCAAACTCAATAAATAAATAATAAATATAACCATCATCAAGCTCTGATGGATCAAAAAAAAGTGAATTCCTGTTCCTATAACTGTGCTTGGGAAAGGCAGATGCCTGGTCAGAAGACTGGAAGAAATGTCATCTGATCATGCAGCAAAAGACAGGTATAATGCTCACTGAAGGGGTTTCCACCCTCAACAGTATGGAAATACGTGACTATTTCATAGAGAATGCACAGTAGAGAATGGGATTTATAATAAGAGCTCATGTCTGGAGAGGAGTTTAGAGCACTAACTGGACGGCAGTGTGTGGGCATAGGGGAAAGTGCAAGAAAGGTGACATCAACCCTCTTGTGTGAAGGAAGAGGGTTGGGCTTCCTTTCTCCCTTCATCCTTGACTAGATCAGGTTTGCATGTAATATGTGACTTGGTTCCTTGGTTGGGTTTATACCAAATGAAGATAAAAATTTTACTGAGCTACTAACATTACTGTCTTTAATATGATGACCCTAGACCATAGAAGAATAAACTACAGCTACAGGAGAAATGGTCTTATATTCAATAGTCATTTAGCTGACAAACACTTAACCTAGGAGCCAATTAAGTGCTAACTCAATCAGAAGAATTCTTATGAATCCAATTCATTATTTCCTTTTATAGCTCAAACATGAAGAAAGAATGTGAAAGTCTAAGCACTATGATCTTACAAAGTGACAAATGGCTATGATACTGATAATAATAGGCCTTGGTCCAAGCACTGGGGACATTGCTGATAGTCCCATTTCCTTACAGGACCATGGAGAGAAAAAAGAACAAGAGTTGTATAAACACTGAGATCTCACGAATTGACTGAAGGGAATGTTGCCAATGTCACAACGTCAGGCTATAATTCTCTTCTTTTCTAACTAGAATCCTCTTAACTCCCTGACTCCATTCATGGTGGAAATAGCCTATTAATTTCTTTTCCTAAACATTTAATGACTGGGAAAATGCTTACAATATAATCTTAAATGGAAAAGAAAAGGAATACTCATGCAAGGCATAAATATACCAATATTTTTATACAGATTTCATATTGGTTTCATTTTTATAATAATCATGCACTATTTTATAATTAAAAATTAATGGCATATGATAAAATATTTTACACATAATCTTTTATTTCATTATATAATGTTATATAATGAAAAGATTTTAAAAGACATTATCAATTTTCCAAAAGGGAAATTGTAAAAAAAAATAATCCATCTGCATCCATTTTGGAAGAAATTTTTATGTTCATAGCAAACTTTATGTCTACTTCCAAAATATTTTATGTTCCATGCTCTATAAATATAATAAAATAAATAGCTAGTACACATTTTTAAATAAGAAATATTATTCAAAAAGTGCTCATACAAGTAAATTTATCTTTAGCCCATTCATTTTAAAAATGTTCTTATGTAAGTTTTCTGGTGACATCTTTATAGCTTACAGTAACTCAAAAATATATAAATGAAGGGGCAATTATCTCTTATATGTGAAAACTTTCAATTTTTTCTTATTTAAGATGTTCACTTGAAAATCATTTCATGACTATACCAAAGAGAAGAGTGCTGGTATTAAAAATTCTTCTAAAAATTTCAAAATCTGTGGTCTATACACAATGCCCAGAATTTTCAATAAATAGGTTAATTTTCCTCATCAGTGCATTTTTTCATTCTATCATTTATCCACTCCCACTAAATCACCTGCCAGTTCAGAAGAAGGGCAGAATTGAGGAGGAATGGAATCAGGGCTAGAAAGAAAGAACCCAAACTTGTATTCCTCCTAACACCCTGTCTTTTTGTTCCATCTTCTGAAGGCTAATTCTCTCCAAGAGCCCCTAGCTCCCTGGATTAGAAATTAATATATCTTCCTTTGTATTTATCTGTCTTTCAACAGTCTCCATAAGTTACAGGGGATGACACGTAGAGTCATTCAGGGAATCATACAGAAATACAGAGTACCCAAGCAGAGTTGGATAATTTCTGTGATTCTAATATATAAAGAGACACACTAATCCTTGGACATATCAATGGAAGTCTTAGAGTATAAAAGTACTAAGATTGTCATGATGCCTATTCATTCACTTTTCCTAAATCCATTCAATAATATTTTTGAATAACAAATAAGATATCCATCCTGAAATTAAAGAACAGTAAAAACAAGAGCTAGAAAGCATTACGGAAACAACATATACATGATTAAAATGACAATTTAAAGGATAGTATACATTTTAATTTTTTAAAGTAACGTTGTCTTATTAAGTTCCAGAAGTTTGATTCAGCGTCTTCAAACTGGGAATAGACTATAATATTTGTAATTGTTTTCTAGGTTGTATTTTATCTTTAATCTGAATGAGCTTTAGAGGAAAAGTATCTTCCTTTTGAAGTTATTTAGATATATTCCTCCCAATAAAGTTTCTCAAACACATTTTAGGTTAAAACCAAAATACTAGAACTAGTCAACCATCTCTTTCTATGCAAAGGAGTAAAATTCTCCTCATATTATTTCTTTAAAAAATTAATGTGGATATGACATTTTCAAATTCCAGTAGGTTATTTTTCTCACTAAAAGAAAACAAATGCCTTTTTTTTTCATCAGAAGGTTGGTGCCTTGAGGGTAACCATGATTTCTTCAAAGTCTCTATTAAGACACTCAGTTTGTTTTACTAAATCTTCTTTTAAGGGAAAAAATAATTAAATTTTCCTATTATTTTGCTACAACACTAAAAACATACTTTGAACCCCATTGAAGCAATTAATGGAAAAATTACAATCATAATAGAAAAAGCTTTTCCACAGATCAAACTAGAGGATGTTTATGCTCATAAAGTTCCCATTTAGATTGATGCTCAACAAAAGCAGGTAATAATGACCTAGGAAATGTAAATATTGCCAAAGTGCTGAGGTATTTCCTAAATTATAGCAATAATTTGGTCTATAGAAAATAGATTTAATGAGAATATATCAGGCATTTATAATATGTTTAAATAGTATAGTATAAACTTACCCAGCCCTATGAGGTAGCCAGCAGCTACATTTGATATTGAGTACTTGAAATGTGACTAGTCTGAATTAATATGTGTGATGTCAAACACACGCCCACTTTCAAACACTTAGTAGAAAAAAAAGTAAAATAACTCAGTCATAATTTTTATATTGATTACCTGTTTAAATAATAGTATTCTTGATATAATGATTAAATAAAATAAATTAATAACTGATTTTTACCTGTTTTTGTGTTTTTTAAAATAGCTATTAGAAAATTTTAAATTATAAATGTGTTTTGCATTAGATTTTTATTGGCAGCACTGGTATAAACAACTAAAGTTATGTAAGAATGTACCCTTCTTTCACAATTTATGCATTAATCCAGTTTCTAGGTTTAAACTAGGACTTGAAAATGACAGTCTTGAGCCTTAAAGAGTGAGTAAGCTCAAGGGAGATTTTTGTGTGATATAAGTCATCCATACGACATCTGATATCAGAAACTGACATGATGAAGAATAATCATATATCAGTAGTTAAGATCAGAAAGCTAACTATCAGATTGATGTCTTCTTTTCAGTCTTCAATTTATCCTATATGTGGCACTAATTAATTTTAGAGAAATCCCTACATTATAGTATACTAATGATAGGTGTAATGCCTTTTGAGATACTTGAATAAAAGTGTAAATTTGCCATATAAAATTGATTTAGAAAATCATTAATAGAATTATCTGCAATAGTAGCTCTGATATCTAGTCTTTAATATCAAACAATTAAACCAAAGTTTGGATCCAGAAGATTTAATAATTTATGTAATATTACTTAGAAACACACAAACCAATCTTTAAGTGGGTATTCATACCGTCATAAATCCATCCAGCAAACCTGAATCGGGTTTTGGAGGCGCTTGCAACCTTTCCATTGACCACTTCTCAATGATGGAGGAGACTTGTGTATTTTCTGTATTTAATATTCTGAACCCTGTCATGTTAACGCCACTGTATCGGTAGGGTTCTACATCAAGTGCGAAGAGGTCCTGAAAGACAAGTTTCTTTGTGCTATTATCAACAAAGCACATTCACAGGCATGTATAATTGAAATAGTCATTTATTCTTGCTTCCCTTAGAATAGTTAACACCATTGTGTCTCAAGTGATGTTAAACATCACAAATCACCAAGATTCAAATAGACTATCCTCATGCTTTGCCAATGCAAATATATGCATACTCTACATAAACACGTATGTATATATCATACTCTAATTCCACCATTGGAACAACTGGCGTTTCTACAACCTACCTTTAAGATAAGATATGGATAAGCTTTCTTCTTCATGTTAAGGATAGCTTGCTCTTAAATTTTATGCATTAATATTCTACTTTTCACCCACTATAAGTATTTTTTTATGCCCTGCTTCCTTGGCTGGTTATTGTCATTTTTTGGTTTTGGTGTTGTCTTTTTTTTTTTTTAAGAAACAGGCCATGAAATATGACTTCCAACTAATGAAAATGATATCAAAGCTGAGAAAAAAAAGTTAACAAGCCTGGCCTCTTTGGTTGCAGAACTCTTGCAATTCCTTTGTCCTATACCCTGTACAGCAACTTCACCATAAGGAACTCTTTAGATTTGGTGGTCCTTTCCAGTCTGTATACAGCGAAGGCTCTGGCTTTGCCCTTTAGTTTTCTCAGGAAATAGGAGACCAAAATTGTCAGATGAGCTGGAGGTCACTATGAGAACATACAGCATGTGGGACTTTTGCCCTCTTTCGAGTTGGCATTGGCTAGTCCTGAGATCTTACAGACAACATTGAGAACCAGGGCAAGATTAACGCCATTGGTCCTGTGCTCGGCATGCCTTGGATTCATACAGCTACACAGGCTAGATAACAGGAATGCAGTTCAATGGAGAGCAGCTGACATTGGTCTGAGATGTGCTCTGTGCTGTGAAAAATACAAGACATACAAAAATACAAGAAAAAAATATGTATATATTCAAGGGGTAAATAAATAATGTATTGCAATATATGCTAAGAGGTAAAAAAGTAGAAGTGATAAGTGCAGGGTATCAGAAGCAAGACAGATGCCTTTTAATTTTTATAGTCAGGAACAACTTCATAAAGCAGATGGGATCTGGGCTGCCATTAAAGAATGGCCAGTCTTTTGATAGGCAAAAGGAAAAAGGAGGCCATTTGAAGTGACAGTAGAGATACAAAAATTAGAAAACATACAAAGTCAGTTAGAATCAAACTAAAAAAGGCCTTCATTTACAGGCTAATGAGTTCTATATACCCTAAACTAGTTTTTTCATTTTTCCCTTATTGAGATACTTTTGATTTCCCTAAAATCTTATGATTATGGTAGAAATGAGTTGCAACAGATTTGAAATATAATTTGCTGATGAGTGAAGGCTTCCACTCCCTCTCCACCACCTATCCCTAAGTTTCTTACAGGCTGCAAAAAGTTGCCTGGTGGGAAGTGATATAGAGATACAGCAGAGTTAACCTAGTATTTACCAGTAAAATACAACCTGCTGCATGAAGAATCTCAGTTGGAGGACAGTTATTATTACAGGAAGCCATGGTGATCAACTAAATTTTAGTAATTTGATCTGGTAGCTGCCAGACTCATAAAAGCCAGCAGACCAATTGGAAGACTTTTGGAGAAGATGTATGCTAGAGATGCCATGAAGGAAAAATCAGTAGAATTTTGTTGGTGATACAGGAGTCAGAGACAATGGAAGTTTTGAAGGAAATCAGAAGACGGGTCTACACATTTAGAGGACAATACATCAAGGTTTAAATAATTTGAAGTTATCTTAATGCCACAACAAGTAGAATTGTTCTGCAATGCAGCAATATACAGCAATTCAGGAATATTACAAATGGGCATTTAGATCTCATTTGAACAGAAGTAATAATTGAAGCTCTAAATACATACCATTTCTGAAGAAAATAATCAAAGAGAAAAAAAGAAAATAAGATGGAGGCCTAAACTTGGAGATATTCTCATATTTTGGGGAAAGGCAGTGTGGGGGATCAGAATTTGCCACCCCAAAATGTATCTGTTTGGCTTGATTATTTTTAAGAACAAAAGACTCAGAAAGAAACTTTGGCCTTACCCCTAACTGCCTAAAAGAATTTAAGATAGAAAGTTTGTCCCAGGAAGTAGCTAATACCATAAGATAACTGTAGTATAATAGGAACTAGGTGTGATGGACAGGGAGGAACCTAACAATGCCCATCTAATCAAAGTTCTCCCCGTGTTCCATTGTTTTTGCAAGGTATGGCAAACCTTTGTTCATTAAATATTTGCTATTCCATCTTCACGTGAACTGTCTTCCTCCTCTTTGCAGTCCCAAACCACCACCCCCAGCATCCTCCTTTATCTTGAGCTAAAGATGGTATTTAAGGTGGTGGCTTTGGCCATTTCAGTGAGTTACTCAGTTTTTCTGGGTTTCTCCCATGTATACATGTTATTAAACTTTGTTTGATTTTCTCCTGTTATTCTGTCTCATGTTAATTTAATTCTTAGACCACACAGAATAACCTAGAGGGTGGAGGAATAGTTCTTCCTCCCCTGCAGCAGGAAAGAATTAGTGACAGAGACAGATAGCTATCTCACAGAGGAAGAAAAATCAAGATAATGTATTGAGAAAGAAATAGAACTAAGAGTAAGTAGGTTTGACAAAAGGGTGAAGTCAGATTTTCATGCATATTAAGGAAAAACTATGTGGTGGGTATATAAAGACAAAAAAGGTAACATTCAATTTGCTAATTGCAAATTAAATAATATTGACTTTTTAAAAATTCAACCAAACATAGGCAAAAACAGGATAGAAAATTTAATCTACTAAAAGAGCAGCTTCAATAAACCTGATTTTCATAAAGTGAATAGAGCTGAGATAACAACATAAGAGTTTGTTTTGTGCTTTTCTAAAACGTTGATTTCTCAGCAAACTAATTTTAAAATCCATTATGCTCTGAAAGTCCTCTAAAGCAATATAAAAATAAGACATAATATTTTGAATTGATATCTGAAATGATATTATTTCAAAATCATTGGATTCCCATCAAGAATTATTAGTTCTCTATGATGATAATTCCTCCTGAGTTTTATCAAAATAAAGTATAACTACAAAAATGCCAGTCATTATATTACTTCTTGTCACTCAAAAAAACATTTTTCATTCTAAAAAGTCATAATAATAAAATTTAGAGCATCATCTTTATATTTTAATAAATTACTTACCAGAGTGGTAAAGATATAATGATAGTATTCTGTCATCATTCCCATAGCTAATGCCTAAGAGGTAAAAATTAAAAATAAATATAAAAATATTAATATTGAAAGTACACATTATATGAAATACATTATGTCAACAAGTGAGAACAAAATAGTAGATTATAATGAAGAACCAGCTTATAACATTCAGGTTACACTAAAATTGGGTCAAACTAAATCTTTTCCCCATAGTTAAAGAAGATTAGCGGCTACTGAAGGAATTTCTGAACCAACTCTCTTGATAGAAAAGCTGTTAGTTGAATGTTTGCAATTTTGAAGCTTATGGCTTTACATATTAAAGGAGGGATTAAATTTGACAAAAAACCGGAAATTAGCACATCTTAGTTCATTACATTTGTAATGTCTCCACTACAAATACCCTAATGAGGAACACCATTTTATTTGATGAACAGTATTCTCACTTAGGAAAAAAGTGTTGCAAAGTACAATGCCAGCAGGAATTTTTTTAGCTAAAATGAGATGTTTTCCTAGCATTGATGAAGCAAATGTAAATCACCACTGCACACATAAAGGAAGGTTTTTTATTTTTATTAACAGACCAATTACAAATTACTATGTTTTCTTGCACACTTCTACAGTCCTCGTCAAATTGAGACTATCCACTTTAAAACAAGGACTTTTGGATTAGAACTTCCAGTCATAAGAAGTGTCAATTTCCCCTATGAAAATAGAGAATGCTTTTGAAATAGATGTTTATCAATGAATAGCAGTTGGTGATGATAATTGAAAAATGATGCATTTTTGAGCTGAATGAAGAGCTCTTAGTAGGAAGCAAGTATTCTCAGGTGCACCTAATACTCGTCCACAAACTACTGACCACACAAATACATTCACTAAGTAGCTGCCCCAGCTATACCCTGTGTATTCTATGCTCATAAGAATGTATTAACCAATTAGCTAGAATAAAACTTGTATTTCTATAACATGAGCTGCTCAATTAAGACAGGTTAGATGTTCGTGAAAAATTTTGGAACACGTAAAACGTATTTTTTAAAAAGGGAGAAACATTTACTAATGAAAGGTGGTATCCAATAATCGAGCAGAGGAAAGGAATTTAGGAAGAAATATATATTTGGTCTTTGTCCATTTCCACCACAGAGTTCCCAAAACCCTTGGAATTTCCTGAGCTGATAAGAGCAATGGAAGCATCTTTTGCTGTAACATTTGGTCTCTTGTCCTCAGTTGATGAAATTGCTTCAGAGCCATAAAGGTGAAATGGACACCTTGTTACTCATAACAAGCCCCTTTCCACCATAACTGAATTTATATTAATGAGATAACTTTTGGAAATCCCCTAAAGACGGGGGGAGGGTGGCTCATTGCCAGGGGAGCAAACTATGTGATTAGAGGGTTAGAACTTTCAGCCCCACCCCTGACCTCCTGGGAGGGGAAAGAGGCTGGAGATTGAGTCCAATGGAAAATGATTTAATCAACCATGCCTATGTAATAAAGCCTCCATAAAAGCCCAAAAGGAGAGGACTCAGAGACCTTCAGTGAACATGTGGAGATGTGGGGAGAGCGGCATGGTCAGAGAGGGCATGGTAGCTCCTTGCCCTCTCCCCACACCTTGCCCTATGCATCTCTTCCATGTGACTGTTCCTGAGTTATATCCTTTCATAATAAACCAGTAACCTAGTAGGTAAAATGTTTCTCTGAGTTCTGTGATCTGCTCTAGGAAATTAATCAAACCTAAGGTGGGGATCCTGGGAACCCCCACTCTATAGCCAGGTGATAACTTGGATTTGCAATTGACATCTAAAGTGGTGATACCGGCTCAAGACAAGGTTGACATATTGTAGAAAAGAAACCGTATTGTAACTTTGAATGATCTCTGACTAACTAATCCAGCTGGGTATGCACCCTCCAGGAGCTCTAACTGCTCTGCAGATTTCATGGCCCCTGCTTGTGCATGTACCTCCCAGCTGCAATAAGATGATAACTTTGTTCTTTGGAGTTCCTTAGGAATGTGATGACTCCTGAACAGAAAGTCTATGCTGATAGCCACCATCAATGAAAACTGAAAGATTCGGTGTGGCGATTCCCAGTCTGTAACACCAGAGGGTCAACATTCTGAACTCCCTCCCCTGTAACCCACCAGCCTATATAACTGCTGTAAGATTTTTTGCCCCCTTAGGATGGTTCTTTTGGACATAGTTGGCCGTCTTCCCTCTTGCTAGCAAGCTGTAATAAAATGCCCTCTCTCTGCCACCACCTTGCCTCTTGATGATTGGCTTTTGTCTTGCAGTGAGCAGATTGTGCCCTTTGTGCAGTAACAGTGGGTTGTGAGGGGAGGGGAGATAGTCCTGCGGGACTGAGCCCTTAATCTGTGGGATCTGATACTATATCTGGGTAAATAGTGTCAGAATTGAGTTGAATTATAGGACACTCAGCTGGTATTAGAGCATAGAATGTTGATATGGTGAACACCCCCCCGTCGTCCACACACACACTGTGGAATTGGATACAGAACACTTAGGAATCAAATTACCAAATAATATTTCCTGAATGGATAAATTATATGAGCCAATAACACTCTGATTAAGATTTCATCTTATGCAAATAAGAGAAAATTTCTCTTACTAAATAAAAATTTACAAGATTATCTTTGTAGAAGCTTTTCATTATTCCTGATGGATATGTTCCAAAGATTTCTCAACTCCAGAATTACTCAATGACCACTCAGCATTATCCTTGTCAATAGTTTTTACTTTATCAACTCAATAGGTATAGAAATATGAACAAGATAACTGAAAGAAATAGTTATTCAGATGTATAATTATATATATATTTTTTATAATTTTATTTATTTATTTATTTTTTCCCCCAAAGCCCCAGTAGATAGTTGTATGTCATAGCTGCACATCCTTCTAGCTGCTGTATGTGAGACTCGGCCTCAGCATGGCCGGAGAAGCAGTGCTTCGGCGTGCGCCCGGGATCCGAACGGGGGCCACGAGCAGTGGAGCGCACGCGCTTAACCGCTAAGCCATGGGGCCGGCCCAAGATGTATAATTACAAATAACACTTACATAATGCCTAAAATGTGTTAGGTACTATGCTAAGCATATTGCACATCTTAATCAATTTAAGTCTCAATAAAAACCCTATGAGATAGGTCCTATCATTATACTTATTTTACAGATGAGGAAACTAAGACATAATAAGAATGAATAAATTGGCCACCAAATGGAGACAGTGAGTGAACTTCAGGTCTCTAACTCTTGGAGTTTGGATATGGAGCATAATCTATGCCATTTTATAAAATGCTATATTTTTTTCTCAAAGATATAGATCCATTTTAGGATCTATACATTCTAAAATTTTTGCCTGTTTCCTCCTTGATAGTTTGAAAACCTGGGCATCTCAGGCCAGTACTGGAAATTGTGTTTTGGAGGGAGGAGTGGGAGGGGATTAAGGAGATGGTGGTGGGGAGGGCAGTTTGCTTCTGACACGGCTATTCTGCACCAGCCACAGGTTTCTTCATCACCTTGAGAAGAAATCTCTAAGAGATAACTGAGGACTGTTTGTGCCTTTCATTGATCTTCCTTCAGCCTTTTCTTTTTTTTTTTTTTTTGTGAGGAAGATCAGCCCTGAGCTAACATCCATGCTAACCCTCCTCTATTTTTGCCGAGGAAGACCAGCTCTGAGCTAACATCTATTGCCAATCCTCCTCCTTTTTTTTCCCCCAAGGCCCCAGTAGATAGATGTATGTCATAGTTGCACATCCTTCTAGTTGCTGTAGTGGGACGCCACCTCAGCATGGCCGGAGAAGTGGTGTGTTGGTGCACGCCTGGGATCTGAACCCGGGCCGCCAGTAGCAGAGCGCGCGCACTTAACCACTAAGCCACGGGGCCGGCTCCTTCCCTCAGCCTTTGATTCTGAAAACAAGAATCTGTTATGGACTATGATGTAGGATCTAAATAGAAAAGGTTAGTTATTTTTGATTGAGTACCTACACTGTAACATTAACAAAAATGAACAACAGGAATACTCTCCTGAAAGATAAATTAATAATTTCCAGTGGGATTAAAAAAAAAAAAAACTTGTCCTGGACCTTCTTTTAATGATAGCATTTATATCTTGCTACTGCTTTTGAATGAATTGTATGCACACTTCAAACCACATTAAAGAGAACAAAATTAATATCTTATGAATAAATAATATGAGGGACCACAACAGAAAATTGGTTCTGCCATGTTACCCTTCCGGGAAGGAAATTCACAGATTAATTGTTCCAAAAACTCAAAATCAAAATATTACTAGAAATACCCAACATTTAACTGGCGTAATGTTAACAATGCCATATGCCGAATTAACACATGGAGTGATCTAGGCATAGAATTTGCAGTTTATCCTTCAGGTTATATCCAGAAGTTGTATTGCTCAAAGTTAACAACTGAAGGGATCGGTTTTATACATATTTCTTAGAACTTAATTTAATTCTACTTCTTGCCACTGTAGGAGTTTTTGCATCTGCTTTTACATTTTTCCAGGTTAAAAATTTTGATTTTATACTCTCTGATCTAGACTTTCAAGTTCTTGATTACTATTTTTTCTCTGTAATAGAATGTCCTTGTAAGGTTTTACTGCAGAGCATCTTGGCCCTGCCATAGGGGATTCTCTTTGACAAATTTGGGTGGAGGTAGAATCTTTTGCTATTTTAAGGCATGTATGCCATTTAGTGCCCTCCATTTGCCCCAGAGGAAATCTAGCCAGCCCCAAGCTGCACTCACTTTTAAAGCTTTCAGCCAGGAAAACTTCTAATTCACTGTTGCTCAATGTTTAGTCAAAGCTCAGTTAGTTTAGATAAATAAATTAGACAAGCAAACAAATCAGGCTAACCCGATAAATTCACTCCTTTTTCTGGATACTCCTAACATTTGTTTTTCAATTAAGCCAGTCTAGCTGAAAGCCCATCTGTGCCTTCTCTCCAACTCCTATACCATTTCTTTGGAGTTCCATCATTAGCCAATGTTGAGGAATCCCAGGAAAATTTCATAAATCATAAAATAGAGTGCTATTAAATATACCACTACATTTATTAGAAGGAAGCTATTTGCTTTTTTCTCGAATTAGTTTCTAGAATAACTGAGTTCCAAATGTGAGACAAATGCTCTCTAGGACCAGGTAAGTTAAAAAAAGAGAGAATTAGCATCTATGTGGTCTGCCGGCGTCATAGGCTCTAAAAGCACGCATTCTGTGTAATAACGTTACTCTGACTTCATCTTGACGTTCACATTCTAATTTTACCTTTGCTCTGATTTTTTCATTTACCAATCTTGTTAAAATTATGTAATTTTTTCTGTTGTATATATTTTAATTGTTATCTTAATTCTGTTTTAATTTTGCAAACAGAGCAGGTTATACATAAGAAAACAAGTATAAAACAACAATATATCAAATAAAAGGCAGACTGGATTCTAGTATTAAAGGTGATGGGTACTCTCCCCTTTCAGCAAAACGTCAGACTTAGTTACTCTAGACATGAGACAACTGATCATTTGCATACTTGTTGGAAGCCTAGAGAAAGGCCTTTGAGCAAAGCTCTGTCCCTGACAAATAGTAGAGTACTACTCACTCCAGGCATAAGGGAAAGGTCTCCTTTCCAGGTCTGTGTATTCTAAAGGTGATGAAGAATTGTTTGGATATTGTATGGAAAACAAATCCTTAGTCTAGATTTCAGTGCTTACTTTATTGCATCATTATATTCATTATCAAAAAAAAAAAACCTTCATATCCTTTATTACCCAAATATAATACTAGAGCAATTTTCCAAATCCAATTAAATATGTTACTGTAGCGAAACAAACATTCATATTGCAACATTGGACAAACATCTGCTTAATAAACTAACCATGTTATAACAGGCATTTACTGATGGTAGTTATATTTTGTGGGATGTAATTTGACATCTGAATCTGTATAACTTTCTAGTAGAGATATTTTATCCTACATATGAGAGGTTTCAAGACAGTTGACTAAGCCCAGGCCACTGTGGTGTCAGCTAGTGTGTATAAAGAACTTAAAAAAAGAAATCTAGAGCCAGCCTTGATGGCCTAGTGGTTAAAGTTCAGCGTTCACTGCTTCAGCGGCCCAGGTTTGCTTCCCAGTTGTGGAACCACACCACCTGTCAGTTGCCATGCCATGGCGGCAGCTCACATAGAAGAACTAGAATGACTTAAACTAACATATAAAACCATGTACTGGGGCTTCAGGGAGGGAAAAAAAAGAGGAAGATTGGCAACAGATGTTAGCTCAGGGTGAATCTTTCCTTGCAAAAAAAAAAAGAAAGAAAAAAAGTCGAAGTCCAAAGACTTGTGTTCAAATCTAGGCTCTACTACATGGTAAGTATATGGGCTTGTACTAGCTATTTAACCCCCAATACCAGTTCTTTCATCTGTAAGATATGAACTAATAATAATTGCTGTTTTCCAGTATGCTGTTAGGTCTGAATAGTATTGAAGTTATATTAAGAGGTTTTACTGCCATGAATTGTTTCATTTGGCTGATTTAGTATTATCTTTCTTTTTTTTTTTTTTTAATAATTTTATTTATTTATTTTTTCCCCCCAAAGCCCCAGTAGATAGTTGTATGTCATAGCTGCACATCCTTCTAGTTGCTGTATGTGGGATGCGGCCTTAGCATGGCCGGACAAGCGGTGCGTCGGTGCGCGCCTGGGATTGAACCCAGGCCGCCAGTAGCAGAGCGCGTGCACTTAACCGCTAAGCCACAGGGCCGGCCCTGGTATTATCTTTCTAGGTAGGCAATGCTTTATTCTGGAATGAATACTTCTTAACATCACCAGGTGGGATATGAATCCCTCTGGTATTTCCTTGCTGCTGGACATTGGTCAAGTTACTTAATCTTTCTGAGACTCAATTTCTACATCTGTAAAGTGGAGATAGTCCCTACTTCATTTGGTTGCAGTGATGATCAAATAAGATTAAATGTGTAAGGCACCTCACAGTAGATGCCAGCTGAATAGCATATCTTTTTTCTCTTTTTCTTACTGGTTGATTGTAATAGTTGAGCTGCAAATCAACTCTTAGTTTTTCCTTCATTTCAGTACAAAACATAAATATCTATCTCATTAATTAAAATCTACATCAATAAACAGCATTGTAGCCATTTGAAAATAACCTCAGAACTTCAAATAATCTGTTTTAAAGATAATCAATATTTACATTGCTTTTCTTTTAAGACAATTAATTAAAAGCAATTGTCAGACTTTTTATCAGAAAATTACATCAAGGTGATTTCTCTGGCTTTTTTTAACTGACTGTGTAGCAATAACACTTTGATTTAAAAAACAAAAGACCATACTTTAAATGAAAATTTAATGAAGAAACTGACAATTTAAGTAATTTAAAAATTACCTGTTTTAAAATGCCTGCTGCCATTTCATGACTGCAGTCAAAGATTACATGGAACTCCTTGCCTCTTTTCATTTCTTTCAGTAAGGGTTTTGCATCCTTTGTATCAGCAGGCAATTGACGGATTTTAAGTCGAAGATTGTACCTTGATGGAGCTTTGATGAGCTCTTGCAAGCGAATGAGACCTTTAATGAAAAAGAAAAAAAAATAATATTAGAGAAAAACCAAAGTGGGTCATAGAACCACAAAACATACTCATTACAATGTCTGATTTTCTTTACCACGTATATGTGTATTTCCTGGTGTGACCATTGAAATTCCCACTTCAGAACTCAAGATCCCATTATTTTGTGGAAATAATCACTTCTCAAATTCCATAAGATATTTTTCAAATTATGAAAGATATACATGACTATAAGTTAATGTAAATAATTTAAATATATAAGAGCATATAGAGTAAAATAGTCTCCCTCTGTACCCTAATTCTACTCCCAGTGGGTTGTCACTGTGGATGGCTTGAAATATGATTCTTCCATACTTTCTGTGCATTTTACATATATACATAGCTTTGTTTTGCTTTGTATTTTACATTAGTAGTTGTTTTGTGACAATGTCTTATAGGTCGTTTTAAGTCAGTGATTATTATTCTAGTTTGTCCTTAATTAACACTATGTTTTATGGTAGACATAACTTATATAATTATTCTCTATTGTTAGAAACTCTGGTTACTTATTTTTTTGTTTTTGTTTACAAGTAATGGTTTAGTAATTTGGTGTATATGTAAGAGTGAAATAACTTTCCTTAATAAAATAGACTCTAAGTAGCCTGAGCCATCATTAAATTACTTTAAGAAATAAAACTAACTTTCTTTTGTATTGTTTTCTAGGTATAATATTAACTTTAGAAATAAATATAACCACTGACATTAGTAAAGCAAACATTTTCCTAAAGAAGTAGCTCCTGATTATATGTTTCAAAAATATATAAAACTAATAGATACATTTTCAATAGATCACAGATCTGTTATGCATTTTAAAATAACAGAGACAAATCATTGAATTTATTCCTTTATACAAACTTCAAGTAATGAAACCCCTTTAAGAATTGATGCAAAAGACCCAATATATAAAAGAATGTGATAAGGAAAAAAGGATCATCCAATTCTATTCTAGCTGGGACCAAAATAAGCAATTTCCTTTTCTCCTCCTCCTATTCTTCCTTATCTACCTCTTTTTTCATCTCATCTCTATATTTCTATCTTCCCTGAAAAACTACCTTCGTAAATATTAGTATGGCAAACAATACAAAAGGAAAATATTTGTAATAACTAATCTGGAACTGTCTCTCTCTCTATATACATATATGTATGTTACTTTATTTGGAAACAGGAATAAAAATGTACCTTACTATGAATAAAAATCTACTGTGGATTAAAATAACATATGAGATCTAGAGAACAAACTTCTAGAAATTTTTCATCCAATTTTTAAATAAATAATAGATACTCATACATATAATGCTATATAGACTTTAATGTTACAACATAGTTAGCAATAAAAATAACAACATGACTAATTTTCAGTATTTTCACTCTCAAATAAGACATACAACTTAAAAAATATTTAAATTCACAAATATACCTAGTATCTTTTGCTTTTAAAATATTGTCCCATAAAATTTACTTTACTATAAGTTATTTTAGAATTTTGCCATTTAAAATTCTATGAATAATGGTTACATAAATTACACAGTATAATACTATTATCCCATTGTGTTTTACAAATTTAAATATTCACTAACTATAATAAAATAAATACTACATAATTAATTGATATTAAATGTACCCATTAAACATAATACAATTCAGTCTAGGGAATTAACATGTATGTAACGAGTACAGATATTAGCACTGAGCTATATACAAAGGTGAAAATAAATATTTGAACTTATAACACCTGCTTAATTTTAGTAGAGTTTAACATTGAGTTTATAAAATCCTCCAAAACATGAATAAAAGACTATGCATTTCTTTGCACATGGGAGTGCTCTGCAACTAAATTAGAACAAAATTTTAAAGGGTAGTAACATTGTTTAACTACTTTTTATAAATAAATCAGAGTATAATTGCAGTAAGGCAGTGGCTACCAAACTTTCGAAGGTATGACAGTAATCTGTGAAGCTGGTTACAACCTAAACAACCAAATCAGAATCTTCAGGGGATTAGGACTCCTGCACCTGTCTTTTTAACAATCTTCCCACCACATGATTTTCCTGGTCATCAAAGAATAAGGCTAATTTGCAAAGACAAGTCTGGTTTCAGGTAAATGTCATATGAGAGCCACTCTTTGAACCACTTTGGGATAGCAATGTTATAGGATAATAACTATATTCTATTCACTAGTCGCACAAGACAATAAAATAATTAATTCAAATAATGATTCTCAACTTCATTAGGAAAAGTGAATCAGAAAATTATAAGTACAACTGATGTAGGAATAAGAGAGGAAAAAAGATAGCATTCATTTACTCACGCATCAAACAAATGTTTATTAAATTCTTATTATAGGTCAAGCATTGTTCTAAACATTGAGGATACAATGAAAGATAAAACAGACAAAGTTCCTGCCCACACCATGCTAAAAGTATACAAGGGGACAAAGGTTATTAAGCAAGCAATTATAGATGAAAAGTGGCAAATAATATTTTGGTGAGGAAAGCACAGATTGTTGAGTAAGCATACAGCAGGATCACCTAACTCAGAGTGGGAATGTTCAGGGAAATTATCCCAAAGGAGGTGACATCTAAGTTAATATCTGAGTAAAAAGAGAAAGAATGGAAGGAACTGATAGAAGAAAAAACAGTTTATACACCAGCCTGGAGATTAGCAAGTGTGAGCAAAAAATCTTAAGAAGCAAGAAGTGGTGACAAGTATAATTTGAGAAGAGGGCAGGGACTGTTTAAGAGGCCCTTGTAAATTACTGTCAGAGTTTAAGTCTTAACTTAAGAGTGGTGGAAAGTGCCCACTTGGAATCTGCATTTCAAAAGAATCCCTCACATTCTCAGTATGGAGGACAGATCAGAAGAGCTACAACTGAAGGAAGGAAGAGTTGGAAGGCAGCTGTAATAATGCAGGTTAGGAAAGGGTAAAATGTGTGTTCAGGCCAGACAGTAGGGAGAGAAAGAAGTGGATGGACTAGAGAGAGATTTTTGGGAAAGAATTGACGGTAAGGGAGAGGGCTGACTCAAGCAAGTTTCTCAGATTCCTGGCTTGGGCAACCAGGGGGAGAGAGTGCTTCCACTGAGCGTGAGGTCATGGGAGGATCAAGTCAATTGGGGGTTCAAAATGAGAGGAGTGATCAGTGATGTCAAGGGCTGCTAATAGACAAATATTAGTAAACATTTCAAGAAAGTGTTTATTAAATTTAACTATAAGATCAATGCTGACCCAGGCAAGGATAGTTTTAGTAGGATGGTGGGGGTAAATATTTGTGCCATTAGTAAGAGTCGGGAGGGAGGTAAAAAAACAGATCCCCCTGAAAATGATCTCCATGTATTTCCATGATGTAGCTTAGTACCCATCCTAATCATTTCTAATACTCTTGTAGGAAAGTATCAGCCCCTCCCTAAGCCATCATCAGACTTGAGCTCAGTAACAGATCCCCGGGACACTTTAGTTTCCATGTCTTTTAAATGAGAGTCTCATCTGTATCAGTGCTCCTCAAAGTGTGGGCCACAGACCCTTGTACCCTTCCAGGAGGGTCCCTGAGGTCCAACTATTTTCATAATACTAGGAAGTTATTTGGCTTTTTTACTTTCATTCTCTCACATGCGTGCAGTGGAGTGTTCTAAAGGTTACAAGACATGTGTGATTCACAGCAGATTGAATGAGGAAGCAGATATGAAAATCCAGCTACCTCTCATTAAACCAAATATTGAAGAGACTTATGAGAATGTAAAACAATGTCACTCTTCTCACTAAATTTTTTGTTTTGGAAAATATAGACATTTTTCAAAATATGCTACTTATGTGAATAGATACTGGGTTTATTATTGCTATTATTAAATGAATTAATAAATTTTTAAATGTTACGATTTTTATGACTAATATGCTATATATTGATAAATATAACACATTACAAATGCTTTTAGAGATCCTCAATAATTATTAAGAATGTGAAGTGGTACTAAAACCAAAATGTCTGAACTATTAAATTGGATTTCTCTAAATTTTTTGTAGTTCTAAATTTTTATTATTCTCATAAAATTATTTATATAATATAAACACAGACTGAACTAATACTAACCTTAGCCAAACAAAGAAAAGAAAGCTACCCTTGGTTTACTTACCTCACAAGATTTTCTGGGAGTCAAATGTAACTTGGGGGGATTTAGTCTATCACAGTAGAAATAGCCTGGGTGTTGGGTTTAAATCTCAGTTTAAAAATCTATGATCTGTGTGACTTTGTGCAAGGCATTACATCTCTCAGGTTTTGCTTTGCTTTCATCTCCTCTATAATTGGGTAAAACCATCCATATATTGATATATAAAACACCAAAAAAGGAACTGGCCTATATTAGACTCTCAATAAGTGGCAGTTGTCATTGTTATTATTTTGGCTAACATGGGAAGAATATAGTTATTTTTTTTAAAATGTGCTGGTTACTAAATCTATTCTTAGAAGTTACTTTGACACTAATCTAGACTGAAAACCTAACATCAAAATTTTAATCAAAATTTTAAGAGATTAACTCATTACCAAAGGAAAAGGAGCTATATAGTTACAGATTAGCCCAACAGTTTTGAATTGAAAAACCTCAACTGACTCAAAAATGGGAATTTTCTGAAGGATAAAATCCACAAATAGTATTTGTTGAGTTCACTCTAAGTATAAATACTGCCAAGTATTTTCAAGCCTCTTAAGAGCTCATGCGGATAGTCTATTGAGCCATCAGGTACAATAAATGTTTACTTATTCTCTTCACACATATACATCCCTGCTGGCAATAATGTAACAGATTTCAGTTTTCCAGCTTCCCTGGGGAATAATATTGAAGAGCTAAAAAATAAAAAACTGCTATCTCCTACTTGAGAATTTCAGTGAAATGTTGTCTTCATTAATTCAAGGTGTATTTACTGCATTTCTACTACAAGCAAGACATTGTTTCATGAATAAATATAATGATTGAAATAATATTATTTATTCAGTCTTCAAGCACATGAGATACAGTTTGACTTGGGCATTTTTTTAACACAAAAGTTTTTTTTATAATGCTTTTCATATTCGGTTTTGGGAATAAAAACTGGTTCAGCATTTCAATCAGAGAGAAGAAATCTAGAGAGCTGTTGGAATACTGAAAGTAGGGATCATGATTTTTAAATTCTGGCTTTCCACTATCTCCTGCACCAGATGCTTAGAGTCCTCTCTTGGCTTTTAAGCAATTGTTGCTCTGCCTTGTGATATTGTTTCTCTTTTATCCATATTTTTCATTTGGCTTCCCCATTACCTGACATTTAGATACAAATCCTTGTTTGAATTCTGTAATTTAGAACACCTTAGAAAAATGAGAGAGGGTTGACGAGATGGAAGATGCATTCAAGGCATCCAAAGAATGGATATTTACCCACCTACTTAATATGGGTTATTTGATGGTGTCTCTGTAGTTTAATTTATGTGGATGAGGTTTTTATCCAACAGAAAGTGGGCTTAAATGGCAGGAATGTCTTTTAAATACAATACTGGCTATTTATTTTCCTCTGTGGATCTATATCAATTTTCCTATCTCCCTCAATGTTCCTCAGCAAATTATCATTGGTTCTAAAAATGTCAATTTCAGAAAAGATTACCCTAATCAAATCCATCATATACAAGTAAATATGCACAATTTGTAAAATAAAACAGTATTTTCCCCCTTTCTAGGAAAAAAGTAGGCCTCTCAAAATAATTGGGATGGTTTACATGTGGCCCTGCTCTATGATCCTTTGAAGAAATAAAAGGACCCATCTATTAGGCAAAATAAAATGGCAAAATCTATTTTGTTGAAAGTGTGGTTAATATGAATAATTTCTAAACAAGAATTTTCAGAAATACAGTTTACTTTAACAAATTTGGCAGCCGGCTAAGTTATTTAATGAAAGAGTAGAATTATAACTCCTTAAAACAATCTTTTAATTAAAATGCCCCCTTTTTCCCTAATGTAATTAGTTGATGTAATGATAATAAAAAAGAAACAATCTGCACAGATGGGTTCCTGAAAATCTTCTAACAAAGAAGAGCACCACATTGCAATTATCCCTTTATTTTGGTAGATGAGTAACATTCTATTCCCTCTAATTCCTTCATTGAGAGTACACATTTTTTTAACCTTTCTGTACTTTCAGTTATTTTAGCAATAGCTGAGATCAAGGTTTATCTTAAGCTTACAGGAGACAGAGGTCTGAGCTGCCCTTTTCAGAAGTTGCCATCAATTTAGCTTTTAAGGAGAAATCCAGAAGGAGCCATTTATGCACACTCCAGCTGGCACTTTCTTCTAAAGAGATCAATCACACCACCTCTCTGCAGGCTCAGCCTCCCTAGCCCCAGGAAGGGAGTCCCAAGCTTCCTCCCGTACCTAGGTATCCATTTCAGCAGCCACACAAACTAGAGCTTTGCCACCTGGCTTACTCATCAGGCCTATTTATCATTTCAGTTAACGTGGTCTTTGTGCAGGCCAGATTCCCCCCCAAAATGCAGTGTATAATAAACTATACAAAAATGATTCATCTACATTCAATGTTTCATCATCACTGCCTTTTTTTTCAGTTGAGAAAAGATAATTCATTGAATTCAAAGAATAACATTTCAAGGAGTTAGTCATTTTTATTAGAATGTGTTATTTGTACACAGTGTTTTTTAAAAAAACTAAATAGAACATATATACCAGTTATGGACTCTGCAATGTATGATAATGCTGTAAATATAGAGACGGGAGCTAATCACAATAAGAAAATCAAAGATGGCTTTGACAGGAGATGTAGATTGGCACTGAAAAAAATTCTGTCTCCAAATTTTTGTCAGTCCTCCTCTCCTTGGGTTGAGGTGGATTTGTTCATCAGTACAGAGAAAATAGAAAATAAAGAAAATTGGGATCTAGAAAAAGAAGGGAAAAAGGAAAGGAAATTTCCCAAGTGGTTTTCATCTTCTTAGAAGAGGAAGAGAAAGCTATATCAAGTAAAATTAGAGGGCTGGTCTCCTGGAAAATCCTCAAATCCTAACACTAACCTTACAGAGAGAGATTACCTTCTCTCTTTTTGAAATTCACTATATTTTTAAAAGTATGACAGAGCCTAATAAATTCAAAACTCAGAACATGCAAAAACACTTTAGTTTGATATATTGGAAACCAAGTGGCAAATGAATTTCAATTCACATGCCAAGATCTGTTGATTGTCAGTGGCTACCTGGAGCACTGTGTTGAGAATGTTTTTGAGACCAGTTCTGTGTTCAGAGCTATGTTTCAACAGGGATTTGAACCCAGGTAGTGGGGTAGCCCTGGTGGCATCAAGTATTGGTCATCCCTATATTAAAATCTCCTCTTTATTTATTAGTGTCTTCAAATGCTATCCATGATATTGTTTTATTGATGGCAAAGCCTTTCTATGTTTCAGAACAGAAAATTACACAGTCCCGACCATACATTTTAGGTACCATGCTCTCTATTGAAGCCAGGATCCATATGGTTCAACCCTGAACCAAGATGCAGTTCAATAAGTAGAATCCAAACAGGAATTCTGACTTTACGGTCTCCTGAAAACATTTAAAAAGTGTATAAATTTATCATCTGAAGCAACTCATTAAAATTTTATATTTTTTCCTATTCTCAAAAACTCCCAAATCCTGAAAACTCATTTTGACACATAATACACATACATGTGCGCATTTGTGTGTATGCACGCACACACACACACACACGCACTCACACTCCTCCTCTGCTTCTGTTCCCCTGGGAAATCTAATTGATCTCTGCCCTGACTTCTTCCCCCAGGAGAATCTAGCCATGACGCCTTTGTTCTTTCTGCTCTGCTCCCACGTGTAAAGTCCATATCACAAATGCTCACAACACTGATCTAGCAAAGCAGAAGCCTCCCAGGAAGGCCTAAGTGAGGAAGTCACTAACTGGCAAAATCTGAATAACCTTTAGCAGGTAAGTCATGGAGAAAGGCTGAAACCCCTTCAAACATGTGTGAAACCCTTTCATAGCTCAATCTTATATGTTGCGTCATGATATCAAATTTCTGAACCATATTGTGGTGTGGCAGTCTGCAACAGGCAGAAATTGGGCTGAATCTCCCCTCATTAACCTTCTACTAAATGACTATAGACAAAGATATTTAAATTTTCTAAACTTTAGTTTTTTCATCTGTAAAAATGTGACGATGATGATAATTATTACCATATAAGAAAAATCAAATGAGCTAATGCACATGAATCACTTAGTACATGCCTGGCACATATTAAGTCTTCTCACTGCTGTCTGGTAACTACTTCTCCCTTGGAACTAAGAGGTTGCTATCAGGTGTGTGTCTCAAGAGGCCTGTTTGCTCCCCAAACCCTACTTGCAATCTTGTGAGTGGTCTCTATCAAAATCTCTTCATTTCAAGCATCTAAGTGAATTCTGCTTCCTGCTAGAAATGTAATACTCCATTTACACGCGGATGAGTTCCAAATTTATATTTCTGGTCAGACCACTTCCCTGAATTCTAGACTCCTAAATTCCCTTTCCTATTTGACAATTGTGTAGTAAAGAATTAACCTTACCCAAAGAGAAGTCTAGCCTTTGCTACTGGCTCCTGGGAGGTAATCTCTAAGCTCTTGGAATGTCCTGCCTGATAAGAGTACCTTTGTTTATCTGGGAACTTGGGCCACACAGGATAGTCTAACAATGTTACTTGTGGTAGGGGCTTTTGGTCATAAGTATCAACTCAACTTCTGGAGGGGTTGGTGACTACAGGTCAGCCAAGTGGGTGGTCAGCCTTGTCCACATGACCAAGCCCCAATCAAGTCTCTGGACACCAAGGCTCAAGTGAGCCTTCCTGGTTGGCAATACTCTATGCATACTGTCACTCGTTGTTGCCTGGAAAAGTTAGCACTGCCCAGGAATCCAGTGGTTGGGAGAGGACAACTGGAACCTCTGAGATGGGACCTCTCCTAGACTCTACCCATGTCCCTCTTCTCTTGGCTGACCTTACAGTCATTTTGTGACTTGTTCTAGTGAATTATCAACCTTGACAGTGATCTTGGGGACTCTTGAAATTGCAATTGGTGTCAGAAGTGAAGGTAGTCTTGGAGACTCCCAAACTTCGCAGTTGGTATTTGAAGTGAGAGTGTCCTTGGGGACTCCTGAATAACATACCATCTCTACTTTGATGTATAGTAAATACTATATAGCATTCCATCTGTGGCTCTTCATCTCCCTAGCCTCTAAAACTTCTCCTCCTCAGTTGTCTCCACCTAAGATAACGGCAACTCTTATCATTCCAGTTACTTAGGCCAAAAACCCTGGTGTCATCTTTGATCCTCTCTTTCTAGCACAGCTCACATCCAATTTATTAGAAAATCCTATCAGATCTACCTTTAAAATATACATAAAAAGCTACCAACTCTTACTACTTCTAACATACTGGATTGAGCTACTATGATCCCTCAAATAGATTACTGTAAAAGGCTTCCTAATCTGCAATTCCCTTACCTATTTCTTTATCCATGTATATCCAGTAGCAATTCATAGCCTATGGGTCTTATTTCATAAGTCTGGTGAGCGCAGTGCTCTGGATCTTTTAAGATAGGAAGGTGGGAACAAAGAAGGCAGGAACATGCAGAACAGTTTTAGGACAGGCCTGGATACTATGAGAGCAGTTAGGTGGAACTATGCTCAGTGGCCATTGAAATATGAAGTCCTTAGGTTTGACTCAATACACAAAGAATTCCAAAGCGTGAAGCACATTATCACAGTGGCTTGTGATTCTCTAGGCCAAGTAGAGGGAGACATTGTGCTTCCAGACAACTAGTCCACCTAAAGAAAGTTTTCCAGTACAGACAGCACAATGCAGTCCTGCTGGGTACAGTCTCAGGGCTATAACCAGAGGTCTTGAGTTCAGAATGAGAGAAGCAACAGAGACAATGGGGATGAATTGGACAGAGAATGCCAGAACTCCTACCATGTGCATAAGGCTCCAAGCTGCAAGGCTAGCTCCACACCACCCCATGCGGCTCCTACCTGGTAACAGCCCGCTTCAGAAAATGGACTGAACTGAGGTGTTACATGGAGTGTATCTGTGATCCCTGGAAGGCAGGGGTTGCAAGCCTGACTATCACTCCTTAAGTCATTACCAAAATATGTTGTCCCTGTTTCTTCTCTCAGTGCTATGAGAAAAAGCAATTATGCCATTATTAAAAAGCAAACAGTGCTTTTGACCATGCCAAGGCTAAAACCCTTTGGCCTCTAAAGCCTCACAGTCTAAGTTCAGTATGTGCCAAGGTCAATTTTCTATTCAGAATGCTTCAGTTTGTGAGAAGCCAATAGAATTAATGTTGCATTTTTCATTCTTCTTTGTTTACTGCTACTAAAATTTGCTTGCATCCAATTCATGAGAGAATAAGCACATTAGTGACTGATTTCCAGCCAAGACAACTTAAGTGCTATGCTCACTGGGGGCACCACAGTCATGCTAAGTGCCTTGGTCCTAGGCTGACCCAACCTTAAATCCATCGTATCATCTAATTTTTCTTTGTCCTATTCATACAGCTGCTGAATGTGGGCCTATGACTGGTGTAATGAGATAGGGCAAGTAAAAAGCTGGAGAGTTTAATGAGAAAGCAGTTGTATTTGTCAGAACTCTTTGGTAATATGCACAGACGTAATTCATACTACAATGAGCAAAATGGACCTCACTGCTTCCCATAACTGAAAATAAATTCCAGGCGTGGCTGGAGGCAGGAATTCTTTCTTTGTTGCTCAGTTCTCTCTTCCTCTGTGTTGCCTTCACTATCTCTTCATATTTTCCCATGGCACAGATGACCAACAGAATCTCAAGCTCATAAAGAGAGATTTTCCTCAAAAGTTCTGTCAAAATCCTAAGAGGGACTCTGTCTGGCCCAGATTGGGGTTACTTGGTGGGAGTAGAAGGATTGACACTAGATGCATCAGTAGGTTGTGGGGGAAGAAAGTGGGCCTTGCCTTGCCTGAACCATAGAGACTAAGAAGATTCCCTCAGGGGATTTTGGGCAAACACGTCAACAAACACAACCCAGAAATGCAACACAGCAATGTTTTGGAAACTTTCTAAACAGGATGACTGCCCTTTGGCTTGTGACCAGAGTTTGGTAATATTTTTATTCAATGGTTGTTTACAATTAAAGTCAGTTTATTATTTTTCATCAACTAAGGCCCTTTTAAGAGTCTAAGTGATAGACCTAAGTGCACAGTACTTAGACCAGGACAACAAGCATAACCCAGGAACATCCTGGGCAAACCAGGAGTTCTGTACTGTCTTCCTCTTCACAGCATTCTTCATCCTTCATGATAGACCCTTCACCGCCTGCTGATCCACCCCCAGTGAGACCTGCACACCTCCTTGTTCAATTCTGATGGCCACATTGCCAGATCCTTCGTCTCCAGACAATCCTGCTCAGATTACACCTGTCCCTCTGTCACTCTAACTGTCCTCTCAGCTTGTGATAACCCAACTTCAGCTCTCCAGACAGTGGCTGATTAGGTTCCCTGCTATAGTTTAATCCCCACTTGTGTCCAGGTCAGTGCAGTTATGAAGTGGCAAATGACCCTTCACAGATCTTATTTTGGCTCTGTCCCAAGATGCTGCTGTTACCAGTTTTATCCTGCCATTTAATACATCAAATATGATTTAAAGTTGACATTGAGGAAACAGCTTAAGAAGCTTTACGTGGTGGGCTGGTGACTAACAATAATCACCAGAACTACTATGTGTTGGTGGGAATGCCATGTAGAATGTGACTCTCCAGGAGCTCAAGTTTTATTTTATCTTTTTTGTCCCAGAAAAAAATATCATTAACCCCCAACACCTTTAGCAATTGTGCTCAGTGAACATACATCTTATCTTATGAATGGTTGAAAGATATAAACATAACAGGAATACATGACAGCACATATTATGTGCTTCAAATTGGAAATGCAGAAATGAAATACAAAAACATAAACAGTACATGTTTGCCATCTGTAAGATTATAGGATAGTGGGGAGAGAGACACGCAAATCATTTTTCTACAATGAATTATGTGGAATAACGAGAGTGTCTCTAAACTGGAACAGAAGTGGTGGTGATGGAATGCCTAAGGATGATAACCATTTGGCAAATGGAAAAGGATGGATGGGTATTGTAGGAAGAGGAAACTGCATGTACAAAACATGATGATAAGACTGTGGAAAGTTCAAAAAGCCTTGCGAGTTATTTGGTTGGTACTGCTAGAAAATCAAGCATAAGCTGTGACACGGCGGGAGATGGGGCTGGAGCAGTAGGAGGCAAGAACCGATTATGGCGGGCATCATATTAGATTCTACTTTCTAAGTGAAGGAACTTTGAGGTTGCAAGTATTTAAAAAACAATTCAGGCTGGCTTAAGCAGAGGGGAGAATTTATTAGAAAATTTTAGGTAGTTTCATGAAACCCAAGTGGGGGAATTCATTCATTCTTTAGAAACAGAAACAAGTAGGAACAACGCTATTAAGATATCACCATCTTTCACTTTTGTTCCTTTTTGTGTATCTGCTTCATTCTTATCTTTCCAATGAGACCAGCTTTCTCTGCTTCAGAGTTCACATAGGAGACATGGCCATCCTTCAAATTCACTCTTGAATTTACCTGTTATAAGTCTAGCAGCTGGCAGAGACCAACTAATCTCTTTTGGTCCCAATTCCAAATTCCTGGAGAGAGAATCTAATTGGCCCAGCTGCGTTAACTCTTGGGCTAATCAACTGTAGCCAAGGGCATAGATTTAACCTAACATACAAACATTAGCCTTGGCCCCTCCTCTGAGGGTGGGAAGCTGGGGGACTGGGTAGTTAGGTGTACTTCCCCTGCCCACTATGGAATCACTGAAGAAATTAAGGAAAGCAATATGAACAAATTTTACTATTAAAAGATCACTTTGATGGTATTTCTAAGGATGGATTTGCGGGTTACGGTATACTAGGGGACATTGAAGTAGTACAAGATATTAATGGAAAGGAAGTTGTCTTGTGTTTTAGCCTCTATCAGCATAAGTAAGAGAATAGCAGGAGGCATTCTATCTACACTCTCCCTCATCCTTGATTTGACTAATGTCCTATCATGTATCTATATGCATTCTCTATTATTTATTTCTCTGGAAACAGAATTTCTTATAAAGAAGAATTGTCAGTGAATTTAACTACATCCTTAACTGAGGCAATTCGTGTTGAATTTTTGAATTTTGACTTGAGCTCGAAAGACCTTTAGGTTGCTCTAAAACATATGCCACATTGCTAACACAATGGACTCACATTAATCAAGATCGTGAGACTGATATATAACACTAGAAATCCAATCTATTAATTTATAATGAGAAATGTATCTGTCACAGGCATGATAATACTTGAGTTGCATGGCCACTGCATTATCAAATTACATGAGAAATCATATGATCTGAAGGTTGGTTAATATTAGTTTGGAATCAGAACAAAGGTAATTGGCCCAATGAATGTAATAATCATAAATAGCATTTATTGTGGGTTTGTGTTTTATCCATAAGAACTCTGTGAAGAGGTACTGTTGTCAGCCCCAATTTGCAGACGAGGAGAAGACACTGATACCTGGGTTATTATGTTCAAAGTAATAGTAAGTCGCAAAGCCAGATTCAACTCTTGGAAGTCTTTCTCCCAATTCAGCACTCAATCTTTGCATCCAGAGTGCAATAATGTTGGTCTTCTTGGTGGTAAACCAGCTAAGAATCTAATTTCCGTTAACAATTTTTAGACGTGTTGTCTGTTTTCCTGTATAAGTCTCTGTTTTCAAGGAACCCAAGTGGCCAATCAATCCTCTTTCTAAGGCATATCAGAAAGGTAGCTTTGCAACTTTTCATTCTCATTCATTATGTATTTATTTCACAGTTTTAACTCTCAAAGGGCAACTTAATTTCCAGATGTTTCCAAAGTACTTTACTCCAGCCTCCAAGAATGACAATGGCACCCATAGAGTCCATCAAATTGTGCTGCAGGCTGAATTTTATCTGCCCATAATGAGTTTGGGCAGTAAAACTATCCTATTTGCTATCTATTTGTTATACAAATGTAAAATCTGCCATTGTATTTAAGCATAAATTTTATTTTTGAATTTCTATTCCAAAATATTTTTAGACTTTAAATGTTTATATTTTCTTTCATTTTTATCTTGCGTATTTTTCTCTTCTGCCTTTCTGATTTTCATTTGCCATTTCTATTGATTTTCAAATCCTTTCCACTTTCCCAAAAATCAACTAAGAACTTTTGAGTCTTAATAAGATAAAGGAGGAGTCCTTTTCTACTAAATCCTTCTTAAACAATAAGCTTATGTATTGCACAGCCTCTCTTATAACTGATATTAAGCAGTGGTCTTTAATTGTCATTCCAAGTGGAACTCCTGAATACAGGGTCTAGTTAGCACCACCCTCCTCAACACACACACATTTGGGTATTTATACATCATTTGTTGCTCCTGTTCCCTATCAATATGATGCTATCTTGCCATCTCTACTGGTTAGTCCCTTAAGTGTATATCTATGGCCCATTGAGATTCATTCTAAACATAAAAAACAAAGTAAAAAGTAAACTGTTCTTTATTTGTTTTTATTCTTTTGCAACTCAGAGGATTTTTAATAATGATACTTGATAACATTTATGACCACTTATTATGTACAAAAATTGTGTTTTACTAATCCTTCACAAAAATTCTGAGAGCTATTTTTTCCTCTTTATACAGGAAAATGAGGCACAGGGATTTGACCCAATTGAAAATGGCTTAAATCTAATAAGTGGAAAAGCTAGCAACTGACTGATTGGTACAGCTATATCTTTCTTATAAGCAATTGTTCTTAAGAATAGATGGTAAAATGAGCTTAATGAGGTTGAGCTGTCCTGTTTCTTTCTGCCAAACCTGTCAAAATATCTAGATAATGATTTGTATTAAGAAGAATATTTAGCCAGTTATATGATAGGTGGAATAAGTTTCTACAAAGAATACCTACTCCACCAGAAATTCATGTATCAGACTTTCCGGGGAGAACACAGACTCTGCAGTCCATGTGCTCAAACCTAAAATGCTCTTAGCAGTTTTGCTGTATGAAAATGTGTTTGAACTTTTTTTTGAACAATTGAAGAAAACCTATGACCTTGAGACTTAGGGAAAGGAATGAGCATTAAATAAGTACCTTAAAGTTAGAGGCATTTTGAAAACTGTTAACTTTTTATTTGAACTAGGAGTGAAAAGCACTGATTTGTCATCCAAAGTTCCTTAGCTATAGTTTTCATAGTATCCAAAGAGCAAAGTCAGTAACACAGAGACATTCAATCCCCATACCTGTGTCATGTGCCATTCCAACTTCTTGATAAAATTTAAAAATGCAATAAAAAACATGAAGTTGTCAATGCAAGGAAGAGCTGAGGTTAGTGTGTGCTAGGTGAAAAGTGGGAGCTGGGAAAGATTTCAGAGAGGAGGTAGACAGCGGAGTGGGTTGGGTATGCAGAATGATTCAGAAGGTGGAAGTAATAGCAGAGACAATGTCAGACATGTGGACAGAAACCCTAGAGGATCCATAACCAGCCCTCATACATGAGACATACTGACACCTTGGGTGAGAGGAAGAGCAGGGAAATGTAGGTTGGAAGTAGCGTGGCGGAGCTGATACAGTAGTAGGATAGCCCTTCCTCCCAAATTGAAGCCTAAATCCAAATCATAAAGTTTGTTTTAATGTAGACTGGTGTTGGTCTTGAATGTGTCATGGAGTTGGGTGAGGAATAGGGGTGAGAAGGGTCGAGTAGCAGCTGATGCTGTCCAGTCTTGGTCTCCGGGCCATTCAGGCTCTAAAGATCCTAGGCCAACTACCCAACCTGTGGAAAGAATCTATTAGCTAGAGGTATAGAAGTAGGGGTCAGAGAGTAGCAGAAAGAATTAAGCTGGAGGTTAGGGCCTCAGTCAAATTAGTTATAATTCAGGAACAATCAGTCTTTAGTTCCAACAGAAGACTGGGGGAAAAAAGTAAAACAACAAAACAAATGAACATCAGGATCCCAGTTGTAACTTGGTATAGTTGTGGTTACCACAGGGTCACTATAAGATACAATGACCTTGATTTTATCTTTTTTTGTGTGTGTGTGTGTGTGTGAAGAAGATCAGCCCTGTGCTAACATCTGCCAATCCTCCTCTTTTCTTGCTGAGGAAGACTGGCCCTGGGCTAACATCCGTGCCCATCTTCCTCCACTTTATATGGGACACCACCACAGCATGGCTTGCCAAGCAGTGCTTCAGTGCACGCCCGGGATCTGAACTGGCAAACCCCGGACCTCTGCAGCAGAGGGCGCGCACTTAACTGCTTGCGCCACCGGGTTGGCCCCAAATAACCTTGATTTTAGAGCAGCAGATGACCTCTAAGCCCCACTTGTATAAGGTCAGGGCTCATGTTAACCTACCTGGCTTGGTACTCACAAATTTTGATTTAGATATTTATTTGATATTTGATAAATATTTATTAAGCAGCTACTATTTAACAGATCCTATCCTAGGTGCATAGAACACCATGGAAACCAGGATGATAGAGACCTTGCAGTTTAATAGGGGAGACGGACAATAAACCATCACTTAAAAGGCACTGTGATAAGTACTACCAAGAGGGAAGTGCAGAGGCAGGGACGATTTTCCAGGAGAAGGATATTTTAGATGAAAGTTTAAAGGACCATGAGATAAACAGGCAAAGAGAGAAGCTGGACTCTTTGAGAAGAAAAATATTTCAGGCAGAGGGAATTTAATGCACTAAGGCATTGGGTCAGCATGGTGAGTTTGGGGAACTTCAAATAGTTCAGTTTGCCTGGCACTGAACACGGAGGAAACATAGGGGTAAGAGATAAGGTGGGAAAGGCAAGCAGAGGCTGTGCCCATAAGTAGGCTAGGATGACAGCTCAGAAAGTCAGAACCAGATAGGGTAAGTAAGTTAGGAGTCTGCAGTGTTATGTTGCCAGGCGAGACTTCAAGAATGAGGCAGGTTAAATGTTCTGAGTGGGTAATTTGGTATAGAAGATATGAGAGCTGCCTGGTGCAAGCAATGATGACAGAGGTCTGGCTGGAGGGAATCAGCTGTGTAACCCTGACATGGTGTCCTTCCATAAGCAGGTTCTGCTTTCACCCTTTAAATCTGTTTACTGTCTTGAGACATCTTTCAGCACATTTTGACATGTTTCAAAAGACAACCTACAAGTATAGAATTTTACTGAGAAGTTATTGAGAGAGACAGGGGAGAAGGTTTATATCACAAGACACACCACATTCCAAAAACCCCCAAGTCTCTCTTCTTGGTTATGTGACACATAGTCTCCCTTCTAAGCATTTCTGGCTCTTCCCTTCATTCTTCATTCGTTGTCCAATTCTCTCCCTCTTTCCTAAGGCAAACATAAACTCTATCTTAACTCGCTCGATCTTAAGAACCAGATGACGGAGAAGCCCTGGAGGTCTATCCACCAGGTGGGCTTATCAAAGCAATCACAAATTGGGTCTCTCCTTCCCTAAGACTGCTACGTTACCTGCTATGAAAGATAATATTTCCTTCATATTGTTACAGTTGGCCACAATTCTACTCTCAATCTTGCATCACCAAGTCTTTCTCCTTTATGGGTTCATTCTCTTCAAAATACAAACATACTCTTATTTAATTTTAAATTTTCTCTTGATACTAATTTTCCCACCAGCTATCACCTCATCCCTCTACTTTCCTTTATAAGAAAGTTCCTAGAAAGAGTTGTCTATAATCACTGATTATAGTCACTGATTCCTCACCTCCCATTCTCATTTAAGCTCACTCTAAACAGATTTTTGTCCCCACCACTCCTCTGAAACTGCTCTTGTCAAAATTACCAATGATCTCCATCCAGGTTGCTAAATTCCATGGTCAGTCTCAGCCTTCATTTCACTTGACATATCAGCAATATCACTCGTTGCTTCTTTGATAGGATTTCTTCACTTGATTTCCAGGACACCCCACACTGTTGGTTTTCCCCTTGTCTTGCAGACCATCTCTTCTGATCTCCCATTCTTCTTTTAATTATTTACAACCACTCCTACAGTGATGTCACCCAGTTTCAGGGCTTTAATGCTACTCTCAAATGAAAATTTCAGCCTAGACCATACTGGATTTCCAGACTCCTATATCCAATGCCTAGTCCATCACATCTCTATGTGGATGTTAGTAGACACCTAAAACGTAACACATCCAAAGCTGTACTCTCTGTTCCATTCACAGTCTTTCCAGAGTCAGTTGATGGTAACTCCATTCTTCGAGTTCCCACCTTAGAGCATTTCCTTTGCTGTAATTCTCATCTATTTACCCACATGGCTTGTGCTCTCATTTACCTTGACCAACCTATTTAAAATTGTAACCTTCTCCTTTTATACCTCAGATTCTTCTTACATTGTTTTATTTTTTTTCTGTTGCACTTAACCACCTTCTAAAATATTCTATACTTTACATATTTATGATACTGATTACTTATTCTCTGTCTCCCTCCACTAGAATATAAACTCATGGTGGCAGAGATTTTTGTCTGATTATTTCTTGGATGTATCTCAGGTGATTAGAGCATGTCTAGCACATGGGGGATGTTCAAAAACATTTGTTGAATGAATTAATGAATTAACATGTTCTTTAATCTTGATAAACTTGCAGTTCATTTACAGAAATAATTATACGTTGAAAAAAAGAATGTTTGCCAGTGCCAGGCAGAATGTGCCAAGTGATAAGTGAGTAGAATAGACCCAAAGTGCAAAGACACTGTTTTTTCTAAGGATTCAGAAGACTGGGCTCAATTTGAATAATTCATTCTGGGGGAAAATTGATCACAATCTAGGAAAGTGAAGATGGAAGTAAAACATTTTAGATGAGAGCAATTTAGGACCTCAATGTCATTGCATTTCTGAATTTAAAAGGAAGCTATTTGTTGTCCAAAAAAAATACAAAAAGAGTTCATTCCAACTGGAGATCTCTTTCTTCTTTGTCTACAAAAGTGCAAAACAATGCCCCACTAATGGGTCTTTTGGTTAATGCATATGCAGTGGCTGTTGCTGGGAGTGGATGTACGGAAGGAAAGAAGAAATCGGTCTGTAGGCCTCATTTCAAATCAGATTTTTTCAAGTCAGTTAACTGCAAAATAAAGAGGGGGAGGGTATTAAATAGTTACTTAGAAACAAAAGAAAAAATGTAAGTGGGCCAAGGGAAAAGCTTTTAGTAAATGTGAAAAAATCATGCTGGCACTGATGATGGGCCACTTAGGAGTGATTATTTCTAATGGAGCAAAGAGGGGCAGCGGGTGCTGTGAAGTGCAGGCTGGAGTCTCCTCCAAGAGGCCCTGGGCTCTCTGACTGTCACTTTCTTTCGGGGTTGGGGCCAACTTTCTGTTAATGCTCCTCAACTCCTGCATTAGCTGTTCCTAAGCACAGCCAATTATGCAATAAAACAGATTTCATCCGTTTCTGAAGAGCTCCTTTTTGTCCACTGAGTATTTTGTCAGGAGTAGTTGAGAGCTAAACTAAAATGGAAGTAGATAAAATTTATCTTTGTCCCAAGACTCCCTTCTTGTCCTTTCTCTCTCATTGGTGACCCCTCTAGTGCTTCAGGAACCAAGTGGACTGCATGCGTTTTCCTCTCCTTCTGGCCAGAGGAAGATATCTTTCTGGTCATTTAGACTGACATCCTTACTAACTGGTTTCAAATACGTTTCCTCTCTTGAGATTATTAGTGAAAACCTTTGCTCTTCAGTTGTGGTCTGAAAAATTCTGTCTGCTCTGGAAGGTGAGGAGAATTTAAGTATCTGAATTCATTCTAAGAATGGGGTCCGGAGGCCGGCCCGGTGGTGCAAGCAGTTGGGTGCGCGCGCTCCGCTGCGGCGGCCCAGGGTTCGCTGGTTCGCATCCTGAGCGTGCACCGACGCACTGCTTGTCAAGCCAGGCTGTGGCAGCGTCCCATATAACGTGGAGGAAGATGGGCACGGATGTTGGCCCAGGGCCAGTCTTCCTCAGCCAAAAAAAAAGAGGAGGATTGGCAGATGTTGGCATAGGGCTGATCTCACAAAAAAAAAAGAACAAAAGAAAAAGAATGGGGTCCAACCTGCTTTCTGGTTGCTCTGGTCAAAGGGAAAAATAACTTGTCCGGATCTCCCAGGAAGCTCTGTTTCAAGGATTTTTTCAAGGAGCACTGAATTAGTTTTAACTTTGTAAGACTTGATGCAAATAATCCATAATCAATCTATTAATCAAAATTGGGGTGAGTTTATTACGAGTCAGGTCTGAGGACTATAGCCCGGGGTGAGGATTCCTTCTCCTAGGAAGGAAGCACACCACAGAAGTGGAGACAGTTATATACCGTCTTGGAACAAAGAGCATACATCACATATGATAGGAATGTCACATTTACAATAGTCATGAGATTGCTTTGCTGGCACGGCAGATCAGTGGTCACATGGTGAGCGCAGCAGGTCAGTAATTAATCCTTAGTTTCTAGAAAGAGATGCTTATCCTTAAAGAAATGCCAATATAGGGGAAGATACATCCCTATCTTTAAGGGCATCATTCTTGTCTTTGGGACATTGTGAATGTTTAAAGCAGATGTGCAATGCATGCTCAACAGGCCACGTCAGGCCCTTTTGGAAAAACAAGGTCAGGCTGAATTAGTTTAAACCAAATGGACTCCTCATATAGTTCAGTATATCCTATTGCTTTTCATTTATTTATCAGACTTACTTCTGGAAGATCTAGGAACGGCAAAGGGGCTCTTCTGGCCTTTACTGCTCTCATCTGCAGCCCTAAGGCATGGTCTCCACTCAGGCTTGGTACTGGGGACTTCCTCAGCTGGCTACATCCACTCTTCTGTACCCTCCTCCTCCTCACAATAATGTCTCTTTTTCCCTTTCCTTAGCTGCCTGGTGTCAGCTACTGGTGATCCAGGACTCATACTCTGGTCTGTCTCCCTTGACTCTTGGCTGACACCTGGTCAGATTTCCCTGGCCTTACTCTGAATTATGGTGACCGTGCTGGTACCTTGAACATTGTGTAAACTCGTTTGCCTCTTTCCTGTAAAACTTAAATCTCCAAGTTCATTATGGGGAGGACATCCAGAGTAGTTTAGGAAGGAGACTCACTTCTAATAATTTATGGGAATATAGCTAAAAGCTTGAATGTGGCTTGTACTTGCATGTGGACTAGGGTCACCTATGTAAGTCAGGGCTGATTATCAGCTAGTGAACATCTCTAAGGTGTACCAGCTGTTTGGTGCTAAACATTGTGAATATTACCTAAACCACTGTGGCCCAGAGGCAAAGTGGTAGAATGGCAAAAGTGTGGACTTTAGATTTAGCCAGACATGGGTACAAATTAATGTGTGACCTTGGGCAAATTACATAATTTCTTTACTTCTTCTGTGGTCTCTGTGATTTCTCTATGTTTCCTGCAAGGATTAAACAAGATGAAAGAAATAAAATATGTATCAGTTTCTGGAGCTATTTTTTTTTTTTTTGGCTTATTTATTTATTTGTTTTGTTTTTATTCCAGGATCTAAACTACCTTCTTGGAGGGAAGAGAGAGAGGCGAAGTAGTTGGAATGGAGCTTCTGGAAAGAGAATGGTTCTGGCAATTATTCAGAATGTTTATTCCCTTCTAAAATTCTCTAACAATAGAAATAATTTTAAACTATAATTATTATTATCTCAAACAGTAAATACATAGAATCAAAGGTTGATAAACAATCCTTATAGCTTTGAACTCGAGCCTTAGTTTACCATGTAAGCCTTTGCATTAAGGATATTGAATAATATCTTGGCTCATAACTTTGGGGGAAAAAAAACCAAAAAATAGTTTAAAAGGCAATTTTCATATCCATATCCATGAGAAATGGATATGGAAACAGAGAAAATACCTCCTCACAGATATAAGGTAATAAGGGCCACAATTTGTGGTTTCTGATGATGGAATATAAGACTAGACCTTGGAGAATCTGGATGAATGAATAGTTTATGTGATCCTTGGTCTAATTCAAATATCAAACATGTCCTTTATTTTTGTACCCCCAGAAACTGCAATGGTGACAGGCATTTAGTAGGTGACTAAAGAATGTTTATGTGACCAATGAATACAGACACTGTTAGCCCAATCTTAATTGTATTGAACCTATGTATATTAGTTTCTAAGCTACAGATGGACTACTAAGCCATAACATATCTAAAGTTGTAGCCTATCTTTACTGCAATTCTGCAATGTATTTAACACAAAACAATGCCTAGGAACATACTAGGAGAAACAAGCGGTTCTCCATCAGGGGTGAGACAGTAGTCCTCCCCCGTTATCCATGGTTTTGCTTTCCGTGGTTTCACTTACAGTCAACCACAGTCCAAAAATATTAAATGGAAAATTCCAGAAATAAACAATTCATAAGTCTGAAACTGCACTCTGTTATGAGTAGCATGATGAAATCTCTCTGGGTCCTGCTCAGTCCTTCCCGGGAAGTGAATCATCCCTTTGTCCAGTGTATCCACGCCGTGTACGCTATCCCCTGTTAGTCACTTAGTAGCTGGCTCAGTTATCAGATTGACTGTCACAGTATCAGAGTGTTTGTGTCCAAGTAACCCTTATTTTACTTAAGAATGGCCCTAAAGGGCAAGAGTAGTGATGCTGGCAATTCGGATATGCCAAAGAGAAGCCATAGAGTGCTTCCTTTAAGTGAAAAGATGAAAGTTCTCAACTTAATAAGAAAAGAAAAAAAATTGTGTGCTCAAGTTACTAAGATCTATGGTAAGAACGAATCTTCTACCTGCAAAATTGTGAAGAAGGAAAAAGAAATTCATGCTAGTTTTGCTGTAGTATCTCAAATATAAATGTATAGGAAAAAGCATAGTATATATAGGGTCTAGTGCTATCTGTGGTCTCAGGCATCCACTGAGGGTCTTGGAACGCATCCCTTGCAGATAAGGGAGACTATTGTATTGCCTCCAGGAGACATTTAGCAATGTCTGGAGACATATTTGATTGTCACAACTAAGGGTGGGGACTGCTACTGGCATCTAGAGGGGAGAGGCCAAGGATAATGCCAAATATCCCGCAATGTACAGGACAGACCTCCACCACAAGGAATTATCTTGCTCCAATGTCAATAGTATAGTATCAAGGATGAGAAACTCTGGCCTACGCCTGGATATATGAGACTGTATTTAGCATATCACAATGATATGTAATGCTGCCTCTGCTTCCCAGGCTGAATACTTTATGTACTTGCCATAAGATGTGTATTCCAGCCATTAGGTAGATTTTCCATGATCTAACTTTACTTTGCTTGCCCTTTTACAATATGGCAGACTGTTCATCTTTAGTAAAAAAAGCAAGTGACTGAGTGAGTCGTATAAGGGGCCTTATGCACCCTTTTTATAGTGACAGTCTGCTTGTTTAGATATAATCTTTATCCTCTGTAAAACTGAAGATAATATATACCCTTTACTCATCTCTGCTTATCTCTTATTTTTGTTTGTCTGCTACAGTTTCTTATGTCTCATAAAATAAAACCTTGGCTTAACATGGACTTCTACAGCCTTGGAGAAAACTTTGGCTCCTCGAAAATGCAGATAGTGTAAAAGTTGCAAAGATCATATCATATTATTACTTCTGTTTGATGCTTTCTGCAGTCTTCGCACTTCTCCACCTGGAGTCAGGTGTCTACATCAGAGCAGAGTTGTACAGAGATACGTGTAGAGAGCTGTGGATCCCGGGCTCTGGTTTAGCTTCAGCTAAGTCCCTCCTCACCCACCAATACAAATGAAAGCTTGTTTCTTTTGTCATCACCCCTTACTTGTGGTTTGTTGATTTTTTTCTTACTTGTGTCGGTTTGTGAGAAGGTAGAGAGTTGTAGTGAAGAACATGAGTGCTGGATTCAACATTCGGGGTTCAAATCCTGATTCTGACGGTAGTATTTTACCTTGGAAAAGTTTCTTAATGTCTTTACAACTCAGATTCCACATTTGTGTATATGAGGACAACAAAACAGTTGTTGCAGAACTAGAAAAATAAGGAACACATGCTAAGTACTTGGACTGTAACCAGCATGAAACAAGTTCTCAAAAGCAATTGTGTTGATGATCATTATCAATGTTTATCTCTCGCGCATTACATCTCTTTCTTGTCTCGCTTCTCTGTGTTTACAGTAATGAGATAATTTCTTCTCTGAATGTCTCTCTTCTCTCCTTCCCATATATTCCTGGTTGAAGGTTGGAAATTTTAAGATAATGCTGACAGAGATAGAAATGTAGCAGTTTTAATTTCTCTATATGGAAGGAAATTTAATGTATTCTACTGAAAAGGAATCTCAAGGGTCCTCCTCAATTATCTGCAGTGACATCTTTTGTAAATCTTTAAATGTAGGGGCAGAATATTTTCAGAAACATTGCAGTTGTAACATAAAGCAACTTGACATGTTTTTCTTTTTGGTTTTTCCTTTTCAATTTATTTCTGGTATAACTGAAGTAAACTAAAGTGCACATATTTAAAGTGTAAAATTTGATTAGTTTTGACATCATGAAATTATCGCTACAGTCAAGATAACAAACATTTTCAACACCCACTAAGGTTTCCTTATGCTCCTTTGTAATTATGTTTATTTTTTACTTTATCGCGAGGCCAGGAGGTAAGCACTAATTAGATTTAGATCAACACCAGTAAATCTTGCACTTTCTCAACTAGACATGCAGAATTATAATTAAATCACCAAGAAAATAACAAGACCTTTTCCTTTGAAACCCAAGTGTGATATGTAGTTGTATCAGAATATGGGTGCTTGGACTCTTAACTTATAGTATTTACTCATTTGTTCACTCAACAATATGCACCGAGCATCGACCATGAGCCAGGTCTTGTTCCAGGACATGAGAACACAATGCCAAAGAAGACAAGTTCCCTGGAATGGCTAATTGGGAAGAGAATCAAAAAACTACAAGTCTTATGAGAAGAGTAGACAGTGCCAGATTATTTTTTTCTAATGTAATGAAAAAAATAATGCAGAAATAGAAAATACTGTCCAAAGCACTAAATTGTGATAGGTTTTATCATAAAAAAGAATTTGTAAATATCATGTACATGTAATAAGGCTTATATGTAATAACAACAAAGCTGAACTTTTATATTTGACTCTAGCGTTAGAGAGACAGCAGAGAGCAGAAGTGCTACTCATTCAAAATAAGTGTGCATTATGCAATTTAAAAATATTATATTAACATCAAAATTCTTAGAGGGATAATAAGGACTAATCAAAGGCAATGAAATTTAGAATTTTTTTTAGATAACAGTGTAAAAAAATGTCAAATCATAAAATCAGTTCTCTAAAGAAAAATATCAACTAATAAATGAGTTCATATTTTTTTAAAGAACAACATAATGTTTACTTGCTTAGGGGAGGTGGGGGGTTTTTATACTATGCTCCAGTTTTGTTGAACAAAAATGGTTTATATCTTAAAGGTATCAGATATTTTAAAATTTTAACAAGCAAACCTTTAGAAAGACAAAACAGCCCCTCTAGCCTTTACTGTTCAGCTTACTATGTGATACTTATTTTACATATATTGTCTCATATGAATTCAAAACAATGCTGTTATGTATCATGTTTTTCCATTTAAGGGAGAAATTGATGATAGCCAGTTGACACATCTGGGGACAAAAACCTACAGTATTATGATTACAAACTGGGCCATAACACAACAGTT
Organism: Ceratotherium simum simum; assembly: GCF_057802395.1. Classification (NCBI taxonomy): domain Eukaryota; kingdom Metazoa; phylum Chordata; class Mammalia; order Perissodactyla; family Rhinocerotidae; genus Ceratotherium; species Ceratotherium simum. The sequence continues at coordinate 24,986,617 of NC_141918.1, read as the reverse complement.
ACTGACAGAAAAGCTAATCTCCTGAGAGAGATAGCAATAGTGCATAACTTTAGCAGAATGAACATCTGTCACAATTAAGTTAGTAATTGACATGATGAATTAAACTTCTATATAACAACAAGTATAGTTTAAGAGGTAAATATCAAAATCGTTAATGGCTTTTACCTCATTTTGGTAAGATTATGGTTAAGTTCTTTACTTCTCTTTGTTGTCAAGGGTTTTTATAGCCAATATGTCTTAGTTTTTCTACTAGTCAGGACAGGCTAAGTTACGTTGTGATAAAAACAGCCCCCAAATCTCAGGGGCTTAAAGACATGCAAGTTTCTTTCTTTCTCCTACAACTTGTCTAATGGATTGGTAGGGTTGCTCTGCATGTTGTAATTACTCCAGGACCTCTGTCTGGACACGTGCTTTCATCATCATTATGGCATGGGGAAGAAATGTGACAAACTGATCACTGGCTTTTAAAACATCCACCAAAAAGTGATTCAGTACTTTTGCTCACGTTTCATTGGTGAAAGAAAACCACATGACTCTCCTGGCTTCAAAGAGGATAAGAAAATGCAATTCTGTCCTGTGCCTGAAATCAGAGTCAGATTGGTGAATAGCACTAATAACTACAAAGCTTAATAACTTTTTAATGTTCTAAAATGTTATATAATTTTTAAAAGTCCACTTATGTAGGGCTGGCCCAGTGGCATAATGGTTAAGTTCACATGCTCCACTTTGGCAGCCTGTGGTTCACGGGTTTGGATCCTGGGTGCAGACCTACACATGGCTCATCAAGCCATGCTGTGGCAGTGTCCCACTTACAAAATAGAGGAAGACTGGCACAGACGTTAGCTCAGGGACAATCTTCCTCAAGCAAAAAGAGGAAGATTGGCAATAGATATTAGCTCAGGGACAATCTTCCTCACCAAAAAAAATAATAATAATCCACTTATTTAAAATTAATTATGTTAATTTTTCCTAGAAAGTTTATTAATTCCTGGTAACTAACATTATGAAGCCCAAACCAAGACTGTCCCCAGTGTGCCCTCCTGGAACCTACTTATGCCTCCAACTTATCCTGTGATACTTCTCAAGTTCTAGAGTCAGCTCTCTCCACAGGGCTGCTTTCACTAACCTTCCTTAGCTCTTAAATGGTTATATGCTATGATTTGAGGGCATGCCAGACCCTTTGTGATCTTTTTTGACCTACTTGTTCTTATTCTTAGGCACTCATAACTGATACACCCTGTGTTTCGACCACAGTAGAAGTCTCCCCATGTTGCAAATTCACCATACTGTTTCACAGCTCTGTACTTCTGCATTTCCTATCCTACCTATCCTTAACATGACTTGAAAACCAATTTAAATGGTGTCTATATTTACTTTCTCTAACCAGCTGATATCTTTGCTCTCACCTCCTCTTTTGCCATAATACTTGTTTATGTGAGTCTCTTTTAGCACTTAATATACTGTATTATAATTTATTTGCAACACCAGATTATAAGTACTTGGAGAATATGAAACATTCACATTTGTTTCTTCTTTGTCCAACGAAGTGCTTGATAAGGAATTAATTTATGTAATCAGCATATTTCATCAGTATATAATAACCTTATTAAGACAAAGATTATTTTCAAAACAATAATTTCCTTCAAATATATCTTCAAATTAAATATGATATTATAGAAGTTAATGAGAGATAACCTCCCTCTACCATTGAGAGCTGATGAAGAAGTGAGCCCATATTAAAGAAGAATGGGGAAACCTAGCTGAGGCATCACATGTACTATTTTGGGATCTGAAGTCCATAAAGGGTCTACATTAGTTGATTGACTATTAAATAGGCTAATAAATTGAAAAATCAATGTTGTATCACATAAAAAGTATACTTTAATATAACTCAAATTTGCCTGGATTTACAAAATCTGAGTATATCATCCAAAGCAATCTACACATTTAATGTAATCCCTATCAAAATCCCAGTGGTCTTTTTTGCAAAAATAGAAAAAAATCCATCTTAAAATTCATTTGGAATCCCAAGAGATCCTGAATAGCCAAAGCAATCTTGAAAAAGAAAAATAAAGTTGGAGACCTCACACTTCCTGATTTTTAAACTTATTACAAAGCTACAGTAATCAAAACAGTATGGTACTAGCATAAAGACAGATCAGTGGAATAGAATACAGAGGCCGGAAACAAACCTTCACATATATAGTCCAACGATTTTCAACATGCATGTCAAGACCATTCAATGAGGAAAGGACAGTCTTTTCAACAAACAGTATTTAGGAAAACTGGATATTCACATGCAAAAGAAGAAAGTTGGATCCTTATACCAGACACAATCTTACACCACATACAAAATATATACTAAATACTATATACAAAAATTAACTTAAAATGGATCAAAGATCTAAATGTAAGATGTAAACCTAAAAAAAATAGGGCAAAAGCCTCATGACATTGGATTTGGTAATGATTTCTTGGATATGCTACCAAAGGTACAGGCAACAGAAATAAAAATAGACAAACTGAACTACAAAATTAAAAACTTCTGTGCATCAAAGGACACAATAAACAGAGTGAAAAGGCAATCTATGTAATGGGAGAAAATATCTATACATCATATATATAATAAAGGAGAAAGCTGCAGAGTATATAAAGAATTCCTACAACTCAACAACAGAAAATTCAAACAACCCAAAGGACTTGAATAGACGTTTCTCCAAAGAAAACATACAAATGGCCAAAAAGCATGTAAAAAGATGTTCAACATGACAAATCATTAGAGAAATGTAAATCAGAACCACAATGAGATAACACCTCACACTCATCAGGATGGCTACTATCAAAAAAACAAAAACAAAAACAAAGCCAGAAAATAACAAGTGTTGGTGAGGATGTGGAGAAATTGGAACTCTTGTGAACTGTTTCGGAATGTAAAATGATGCAGCCTCTTTGGAAACAGTACAGTGTTTCCTCAAAAAATTAAGCAATTATTATAATTCCAGCAATACCACTTTTGGACATATAGCCAAAAGAATTAAGAACAGGGTCTTAAAAAGATATTTGTACATCCATGTTCACAGCAGTGTAATTCACAATAGCCAAAGGAGGAAGTAACCGAAGTGTTGAATGGATAGACAAAAAGTGTATGTAAATACATACAATGGAATATTATTCAGCCTTAAAAAAGGAAGGAACTTCTGACAGATGCCACAACATGGATAAACCTTGAAGTCATTATTTTAAGTGAAATAAGCCAGTCATAAAAAGACAAATACTGTTTGATTCTATTTATATGAGGTATTTAGAGTAGTCAAATTTATAGAAACAGAAAGCAGAATGGTGGTTGCCAAGGGCTGGGAGGAGGAAAAATGGGGAGTTGTTGTTTAATGGGCATAGAGTTTCACTTTCACAAGATGAAAAAGTTCTGGAAATTGGTTGTACAACAATGTGAATATACTTAATACTATTAAACTGTACACTTAAAAATGATTAAGATGGTAGGGGCCGGCTCAGCAGCGCAGCCGTTAAGTGCATGCACTCTGCTTCAGCAGTCCGGGGTTCACAGGTTCGGATCTCGGGAGAACACCAATGCACCGCTTGTCAAGCCATGCTGTGGCAGTATCCCATATAAAGTAGAAGATCGGCACAGATATTAGTCCAGAGCCAATCTTCCTCAACAAAAAAAAAAAAAAAAGAGGAGGATTGGCATCGAGTGTTAGCTCAGACCTGATCTTTCTCACCAAAAAAAAAAAATGATTAAGATGGTAAATTTTATGTTATATACAGTTTATACAATTAAAAATAAAATCTGAGTATAATATTATGGTGCTCTATCCTTGTTTTAAGACAACTACAACTAAACACTGCACAAATGTTTGTCTGTCCCTACTCTAAACTAATGACCAACAGAGTTACAAATAATGTTGCCAGTTCCACACAGTCTTTTAGAGCCTATCCTAATTTCCTAAAAAGTGAAGCAGTTACAATAATACATTAAGTAGTATTGAGGAAAATACACAATTATGTAAACAATTTCATAGCACGTGTAAAATTTGTCCTGCATAATTTAGATTTAGTCTACTCTACTAAAAAAAGAGTTTTTCAAATAAATTTCAAAATTATTATTTTAATGGGCAGAGAAAACCATTCTGTGTACCTCTGGTTTACCACTAGCCTCTGCAAATGCTCTTTGATCTTTGCTGTAGATTAAATGCATAAGGAACCCTTTGTCAACAGTGCAAAAGCTAAGACCTGAGCAGTGTTTGAGAGTCCTTTAGATTTGGCTTTTTTTAACATATATACAAAAACCTTTGCTACATTACTTTTTTCCCCCCCAGCTTTATTGAGATATAATTGACATGTAACTTTGTGTAAGTTTAAGGTATACAACATGATGATTTGATACACATATACATTGCAAAATGATTACCACAATAGGGTTAGTTAATATCACCATCATCTCACATAATTATCATTTGTTTTTTGGGGGGAGAGGTGAGAACATTTAAGATCTATTCTCTTAACAACTTTCAACTATATAATACAGTATTGATAGCTATAGTCTCCATGCTGTAGATTAAATCCCCAGAACATATTTATTTTATAAGTGGAAGTTTGTGCCCTAAGACCAATATCTCCCCACTTCCCGTACTCTCTCAACCCCTGGTAACCACCACTCTACTCTCTGAGTTAAGCTTTTTTAGATTCCACATGTAAGTGAGATAGTACAATATTTGCCTTTCTCTGTCTGACTTATTTCACTTAGCATAATGCCCTCAAGGTCCATCCTTGTTGCAAATGTCAGGATTTCCTTCTTTCTCTTGGCTGAATAATATTCCTGTGTGTGTGCGTGTGTGTGTGTGTGTGTGTGTGTGTTCACATCTTCTTCATCCATTCATCCATAGATGACCACTTAGGTTGTTTCTATATCTTGGCTATTGGGAATAATGCTGCAATGCACATGGGGCTGCAGATAATTCTTTGGGATCCTGATTTTATTTCCTTTGGATAAATATCCAGAAGTGAGATTGCTGGATCATACGGTAGTTCTATTGTTAATTTTTTGAGGAAGCTCCATACTCTTCTCCATGGTGGCAGTACCAATTTACATTCCTACCTACAGTGCACAAGGGTTCCCTTTTCTCCACATCCTCACCAACACTTATTGTTTGTCTTTTTGATAATAGCCATTCTAACAGATGTAGAATGAGGTGATATCTCAGCATGGGTTTTATTTCCATTTCCCTGATGATTAGTGATGTTGAGCATCTTTTCATGTACCTGTTATCCATTTGTATGTCTTCTTTGGAAAAATATCTACTCAGGTCCTTTGCCCATTTTTTAACTGGATTCTTTGTGTTTTTTTTGCTATTGATTGCCACATTACTTCTTTTTTTTTTTTTTTTGCTGAGGAAGATTCATTCTGAGCTAACATCTGTTGCCAATCTTCCTCTTTTTTTGCTTAAGAAAGATCAGCCCTGAGCTAACATCTGTGCCAATCTTCCTCTATTTTGTATGTAGGTCACCACCACAGCATGGCTGATGAGTGGTATAGGTCTGCCCCCGTGATCCAAACCTGAGAACCCGGGCTGCCAAAGCAGAGGGGCAGAACTTAACCACTATACCATGGGCCAGCTCCTCTTAATATATAACAGGCACTGTTTCTTTTTAGAATAGATAAAAAATGATGTTTAAAGATTATGTTTAAAACATTGATCTAGTTCCTTGGCTGAGTTTCTAATGACATCTGATGGTATTTAAAAGAAAAAATTGGCATCATTTGCTTTGGTCTCTCAATATGCGAGTAAGATAGCTCTGACCCTCAGCCATACTTTAGGAAAGGGAATTATAGCTTGTCATTTCTCATTGTGTAATTAATAGGGTAATTAACAAGTTACTGTTAAGATTTCAAGGGCTGACTTAATTTTCTTTCTTTAATGCCAACCCAATTATTTCAATTGGATAAAAGGATAAAAAGTTCATTGTGAAAATGGAACAGGAGAGTTTTTAAAATGCTTAATTGACAAAGGAGAATCATTACTAATGCAATTAACACTTTTTGCAAAATTCTTTTAAAGTTAAATTAAGAAGTAAAACTATTTGTAAATTTGCTGAAATACATATTATAAAACATTATATCAACGCTATATAATTCTAAATCTTATTAATTTACACTTGACAATTTTTTTTATATTTTAATGTTCTTCCTCCATATTAAAACTAATTTAAAACTGTTTAAAATAAGCACAAGAATATTTAGTAAAATTAACACTACTCAATGTGGATCACAAATAAGCGATGGATAATTTTTTCAATGTTAAATCACTATAAACCATTCTAAGTTCGCTGAAAATTTTTAGATTTGTATCTATAAACTTATGCCTTTGTTTATTAAATTGATAAGTTTGACTTACCATCAATTATTTTTCAAAATATGGTAATTTGCATATTATTCAACATTAGATGGATCAGTGGTTCTCAAAGTGTGATTTCTAGCAGAAGCATCGTGATCACTCGTGAACTTATCAGAAAGAAAAACTCTCAGGCCATACCCCACACCTACTAAATCAGAAACTGGGAGTAAGGTCAGCAAGCAATGTTTTAACTAGTTTTCCTAATGATTTAATGCATATTAAAGTTTGAGAACTACTAGACTAGGTTATGCTAAAGGAAAAATCATCCCCAAATTATGGCGATATAACAGAAGAAGATTTTATGTCTCATAAAAGCAAGATCTCCTGTAGATCTAAATAATTCTCCAGGACAGCTATCTTTGATATTTTGGCTCAGTATTTTAGGATGCTTCAAACTTATAGCACAATTGGTATGGCAGGGAATGAGTAAGCAGAAGAATTAAGTGCCAAGCAATTAAATGCTTCCTCGTGGAGATGAACACCCCCACTTCTGCTCACATTTCATCAACTAAAACAATCCAAGTCGCCATGCCTAAATTAAAGGATTAGGGAACTGTAATCCCCTGAGGTCTAGAAACCGAGATAACCAGACATTGGTAGACATTAGTAGTTGCCTACCACAATTGGCTATGTTTCCTTTTCCAAATGCAAGTCCTTGGTTATAACCCCAGGGGTACTGAATCATAGGAGTTGGTTTAGGAATCTCCAGTTTTAACAGTAGCCCAAGTAATCCCATTCTCTGACACCGATTAAATTTAATAACCAGTGCTTTGGGTTTTAATTTTAATATCTGTTATGTAATAAATTTTGTTTTATCAACAGGAAGATGATAGGGTTTACAGAAATGTAAGTACTTACGAATAGTAAAATAGTATCTTTGGTTGTTACATGGGGGCAAGGAGAGGTGTATTTTAGGCTTTGTAATGTCATTAGCTTTTACTAGGCAAGGCTCTGTTTATCATAGGATAGATATAGTATACAAAAAAATTTATTTTAATACAAAAAATTTATTTCTTGAGTTCCTTTTTGAGTCACTGAAATATCTGAAATACTATTGGAGTGGACACCGTGCCATCGCCAGTTTGGAAAAATTCTGAAATAATGATGGACAATTAGCTTGTCCAGAATTTGGGTGTTAATTCTTTCTTGCCTTCTCAATTTTTTTTTTTTTTTTAAGACCATTCCTTTTTTTTTGTGAGGAATATCAGCCCTGAGCTAACATCCATGCTAATCCTCCTCTTTTTGTTGAGGAAGACCGGCTCTGAGCTAACATCTATTACAAATTCTCCTCCTTTTTTTTTTGCCCCAAAGCCCCAGTAGACAGTTGTATGTCATAGTTGCACAACCTTCTAGTTGCTGTATGTGGAACACGGCCTCAGCATGGCCGGAGAAGCGGTGCGTCGGTGCGCGCCCGGGATCCGAACCCAGGCTGCCAGTAGCAGAGCGCGCGCACTTAACCACTAAGCCACGGGGCCGGCCCTCAAAATTTTTGATTCTAGATAATTATGTCTCCAAGTATACTTTATATACCTCATAGTTAAAACAAGATAAACATTTACACAACATTGAGTAGGAAACAGAAAACTGTTTTAGAAGCAGTTTTGTTAACCTGATATATCATGAGTTATCCATCCTAGGTTTTAGTCTATTCAGATCTGGATTTTGAAAAAGTGTTTCTGATACAGAATCAATTTACTTTTAATCAAGTATCGAATAAATGATCTACTACATTTTGCAGAAATGGATATACATTAGACCTATTTCTCTTCTTTAAAGTTTTATTGCAATTAAAAATGAATGCTGTTATTTTTTTAGGGATTGATGCTATGGACCACAATTATTACTAAGTAACTAATATAAAAGTGAGCCTCTGGGCCAGCCCTGTGGAGTAGCAGTTAAGTGCGTCCACTCCGCTGCTGGCGGCCCAGGCCCGGATCCCGGGCAGGCACCAACGCACTGCTTGTCAGGCCATGCTGTGGCGGCATCCCACATAAAGTGGAGAAAGATGGACATGGATGTTAGCTCAGGGCCAGTCTTCCTCAGCAAAAAGAGGAGGATTGGCATGGAGGTTAGCTCAGGGCTGATATTCCTCACAAACAAACAAAAAAAAAAGCGAGCCTCTATGGACGAGTCTCTACACTGAGTTATTTTTAAAGAAAAGACATTACTGTTGCCAAGACAATAATGGAACATATACATATATAATCATACACGCACATATATACATATATAAACATACATACACATATAAAACAAATGACAGATGTCACAAAAATCTTTTGGTTTTCAGAGTTCCCCAAAATTCCTCCAAACTAAAAAAAAAGAATGTTTTGTTTACTCTTGTATCTCCAGTATGTAAAACAGTGCTGATACATAGTAAATACTTGATAATTAATTATTGAATAAATAAAAAACAAATGAAGACATGAAAAAATAGATGAATTAATTATAAAATACTTAAAGCTCTCATGCCCAGGAAAGCTTCACCACGAAATGGGTTATGTGAGTATGCTGAAATACCATTTACTACAGAACTGAAGATGAACTATTTTATCAACTAAACTAACTCTTGCATCAGACACACAAAGAATAGAATTATCAACTCACACGGTAGCAGTCAGGGAAGATTACTTCACATTTATACTTCGTAGAAATGTTTTAAGGTGTATCTTGTATCTTGAAAGTGGTACTAGATCAACAAATGCGAAGGGCATACCAGACAGAGGGAACAATTTGTGCACAACATAGAGACCTGAGACAGCAGAGCATGATCGGTAGGGGAGAACCACAATTTTTCAAGGAAAGGTGTAGCATAAGTATTGAGAGAAGAAATACCAGGGAAATAAAATCAGAGAGGCATGAGAGTGCCAATGATGGAGATCGCATGTGTCATGCTGTGGAATTAGAATTCATTCTTCCAAGAATTGAGAAGCCACTGAACAGCTTTGAGCGTTGGGAATGACATCACCAGACTATCAATTCAAAAAAGACCATTTTGTCTGCATCAGATAAATGAGTTTAAATAGAGCAGTGAGCACAACATGGTCTAGGCGGTATATGCTAAGGATGTTAACTAAGTCAGGCAGTTGGGATGGAGGATAGAGGTAAATTTGAGAGATATGAGACAAAAATGAGAAGTATTAAGTGATCAATTGGAAATGAGAGATGAGAGCAAAACAAGAATCTAGAATGATCACTGATGATCTAACTGGACAACTCAATAAAGAGGTAAATTTAGAAGAAAAACCAAGTTTTGGGGTAAAGATAATAAGTTTGGTTTTTGTCATGTTGGGTTAGCTGTGCCTGTGAGACATCCAAGTAAAGGTGATCAGTGAGTGGCTAGATCATGAGTACAGAACTCGGTAGAAACAACTGAAGATGTATATCAGTGAGTCAACAGCACACAGGTAGAGGAAGGCATGGGTCAGATGAAAAGCTTTAGGGAAAATGAGGTAAACAAGCAGGAAAAAAGAAGACTGGGAATAAAACCTTGAACAATATCAGCTTTTAAGGAGCAGGTGAGGGCCAACCCGGTGACGTAGTGGTTAAGTTCGCACGCTCCGTTTCGGTGCCTAGGGTTCGCTGGTTTGGATCCCGGACATGGACCTATGCACCTCTTATCAAGCCATGCTGTGGTGGCATCGCACATATAAAGCAGAGGAAGATGGGCATGGATGTTAGCCCGGGGCCAGTCTTCCGCAGCACAAAGAGGAGGATTGGTAACAGAAAAGGAGCAGGGGGAGAAAAGGAGTTTAAGAGTATAAGAATGGGAATAAATAACTGAAAAGAAGGAGATAACAAGGAGAGAATGATGGCACAGAAGCCAAAGTATGACAGTTTTATTTTTCCCCTAAAGAAAGGAGTGGTCAACATTGTCAAATCATTCAGAGAGATAATATAAGTACTATCCTTCCCCCTGTACTGCATTGAGAGGGAGATAGACAAGCACAGGGAAAGGCTAGGGGAAAGTAGCTTCCAAGAGGCTCATGCCAATATCTTCCAGATTTAAATTCAGGAAAACTAGCAGTTTCTGGCCACCACCAGGGAATTATTCTCACTTTATGATTTTTTTTCTTTTCCAACAAAGGCAAATATTGTTGATCACTGAGGTCTGTTGCAAGACCTGCCCCTTCTTTTTCTTCAGACCTACATATGTATCTATTTTACTATGTGCAAAAATATAAATTGTGCGATTTTTGAGGATTAGAAATTTTATTTTTGTATTTTAATGTTGGCATATATTTTAAAGATTTTAAAACTTAGAGAAAGAATTAGTTCTATGAAGATGTTTAAAAATATTCACTATCATGTAATCAGAACCCAAGTAATAATATTCCAAATAATTTTTATGCTTGCTTAAATAGGAATAAAGAAACTACGTTCAAGCAAAACCAACTTTGTGGAAACACTAATACACCAAGCTATGTAATCAGCTATATCCAAATGATTAGGTTCAACTCATAATTGCTAATTGTATTTGCATTTGGAACTAGAGAACCTGAAGCTTTGTACTTAGAACGTACAACATATAATCATTTTAGATCCAAATTACCCCAATCTCTGAAATAAAATTGAAATTATTTGGTTATATGTTTTATAATACAAAAAAAAAGTTATATTATTCAAAAATTAGTGTCTTCCAGGAATATATATTTTCATATTAACTTATTCTACTGAATTATTTTACTTTATCCTATTTAAACACTGGCCCAAGATACAATAAAACAAATTTTTACTATTAATTGACTTTACATTTTATTAAACTAACTCCAAAAGCACACACTGATATATCTAGAACATAGGCTATAAATATACTTCATCCCAGTTACTAGTTAGTAAAGAAAGCATTTCTGCTTTTGTTTAGGAAATGGCCCTGGCCTTTTTTTCTATATTTATGTCATAGAAATTAATCAAAGCTCTGTTTTTAAAATGTTATAATACCTAAAAAAGAAAATTTAGATTCTCTCTCCTAAATTATTTTCATGTCTATATTCTTCTCCATAACTGCCTACTCACTAACATAGCTCGGAAATTTCTTGTACTCTGATCCCATTTTTTTGGTCAATTTTCTTCATTTCCTCAAACCACAAAGAAGTCCAAATGGAAGGCTGAGCAAAATGCCAATGGGAGTATTATATGCCCATATAAATTCCCATTTTTATATATGCATTTATACTTCCAATACCACTGTATGATTCCAAGGGAATATTTCACAGATGGTTCAAGCTTAATGTGTTCAGAACCAGATTTATATACTCCCTCCCAAATCTATTTTTCCTGTTTTCCATTTTAGGTAAATGTGCTATTGATTAGTAGCCCAGACCAGAAACATAGAGGTCATTTTTATCTTCTCTGTCTCCATTACTCCTTCCCATATTTACTTACCAAATCCTACAATTTGTATCTTCTAAATCTTCCTAGAACTCTGTACCTCAACATCACTCCATCAAAACCTACTTAAGAGGTTTTGAGACTGTAATCTTTTTTTCAACTTGATTAATCCAAAAATTCTCTTGTTTCTGCTCCTTTCCTATTCCCCACGATATCTCGAGAGCCCCAACACATTTTCCACCCTGTAGTCAGAGAGCCTTTAACAAAAATAGTTCTGATTGTGTCATTCCCTTTCTTAAAATAATAACAATAAAATGAACCAAATCAAAACATAACAACTAACATTCTATCAAGATAGTTAACAGAGTGGGTTCTGCAGTTGACTGCCTAGAGCCAAAACCCAGCTCTGCCACCACTTACTTGCTACATAACCTTGGGCAAATTATCTTAATTCTGTGCATCTAAATTTTCCCACATTAAAAAAAAAGTGGGATTAATAATAATTCCTTTTTCTTAGATTATAGTAAGGAATAAATGGCACATAGCACATGGCATTTGTATTATTGTGAGTTTTAAGCTCCTTCTATGTGGGCTTTACTAGGCATTTTATAAATCTCACTCATTATGACAACAGTCCCCTGAAGTATGTATTATCTCCGATTTACAAATGCATCAACTCAGGCTTTTTAAAGTCAAATAACTTGCTGAAATTTACAGAACAGAGCCAGGATTTCAATCCAGACTGTTCTGACATCAAAGACCATAGTAATCATGACAGTCCAGGCTACTGGATGTCTCTCTCTCTCTCTAGGTCCTTTTCTGAGTTCTAGGAAAGGAACTGGATGGGTATATGCCCATCACTGAGGCACTCAATGGTGGTTTGGAAAGCAGGATCATGCCAGGCAAACATGGCTGGCACTGCTATTGCCATGCAGATTCCAGGGTGGGGGAAGGCGGGAAGGCAGAGTAGCTAGTAAAAAGCTCTGTGTGATTCCTCCTATGCTGGCCTTTTATAAATTCTCCCTCCTCATTTCCCATCTTTGTTCCGGATGCTCAGTCATAATGAAGGGCTCGCAGTTCCCTGATAGACTGGATCCCTCAGGCATCCTCACATTTACACATGTTGCACCCTTCGCCCTCTTCTCTAGTTGAAGCATTTCTGCTTGTCCTTCCTGATAACTTCATGATAATGTCTCCTTCTTCAAAACTCTCCTCTGCCTTTTCTAGGCAGCTTTAAAACCGTCTCTTCTAAGCTGCCACAATATTGTCTTCTTGTCTCTATCTGCACTTGTTACACTATAACAACGTCCTGCTCACATGTTCTCTCACTCTACTCTGAGCCCATGGAGTTTGTCAAAGTTTTGTCTATATCACTGTCCCTTGTACCTAACGTAGCACCTGTATACAGAAGATACTTGATAATGGTTGTTCATATAAGTAAATGAGTAAATATACGTTTAATTGCAGCTGAAATAAGATATAAGCACAATTTACTCTAGCTTTCTTATAAAACTTTTGAAATGATAAAAGAAATCATGTCTATCCATCTGAAAACTATTGTTGAATCTTCAACACTTCAACTATTGTTGAATCATCAACATTAAGTTAGGTTAGCTACCTAACCTAAATTGACCTTGGGCAGATTACTTAATCCATTGGAATTTCTTAGTCCAAACAGTGGATATAATAACACCTCTTTATGCATTCATTTCTTAAAGATTTGTTAAGGTACTTCCATGAGCCAGGCAATACCTAGGTGCTGGTGATAGAATGGCGAGTAGCCTTAGGATTGATCCTTCTCAGATGTGTATAATATACAGCCAAGAAAACTCATTCATAATGTGATGAATGTTCTCAGGGGGAAGGGTCATGGGAGTACCACGGTGCTATGGATGTGCTGGGGGAGACCTAGTCGAGGCTTGGGAGCTGGAGTAATGGTAGCCTTTTTTTGTGACATCTAAGCCAGATGGTATGCATGAGCATGTATGTGCAAATGCACACGCGTACATGTATGTGCACTTAGTGAGCAGGAGCAGTCGGGGGCAGAATGAGACCATTTCAGGTGGACAGAATAGTATTTTCAGCAACTGAAAGAAGTTGAATGTCTCAATTAAGAAAACATAAATGAGAGATTTAGACTGAAACATCACTAGAGAGGCTCAGGGACTAGATCATGTCAGGTCTTTTAAGGCTTTTAAAAAAGTTTTGATTTTATCCTTAGAGCAATGAGAAGCTATTAATAGGAGAATGGATCAGAATTGCATTTTTAAAAATTAACTGCAGTGTGGAGACTGGATTAGTGGATGCAGACTTAAGCAGGGAGACCAGTTAGGAGGCTCAGTGATAATCCAGGGGAGAGGTGATGGTGATCTTGACCTAAGAAATGGTATAGAGAGGATGGAAGAAATGGAGAGATTTGAGAGATCACAGAGGTGTAGAATTGACAACCATTAGAGCTTGATTGTGGGGCTGAAGAAAGGAAGAAATCAAGGAAGATGTTCAGGTTTCTATCTTGGGCTGCTGGTGGCAGAAGAGCCAGTCGCTGGAGGAAGCAGAATGGTGAGCTGATAACCTGTTTCCTTTAGGACTCATAGAATTGTTTTGACGATTGAGGGAAATAGTTTATATAATTGCAACTACCACAATGCCTAGTGCATTATAGCTCCTTTCTGTAGTCGTTTTCATCCCTTCTTCTCTTTTCCAAAGTGGTACCAGTAATTTAGTAGCAAAACTGGGAATAGAATCCCAGGATTCTGTCTACCAATCTACAGTTCTTTGTTAATGGACTGCTGATCTATAAACAAAGATGAAACACAGGGATTTTAAAGCAAATATTCACAACTTATCCTGGAATTGCTTACAAGCTGACAGCAATCCAACTTATTTTTAGTTTATATTTAAAATGAATCATATGTTCCAAAATGACTGACAGAAACACAGCTTTGTTTCTGAAGCCAATTCTTTTCCATCATTTTTGGACATCATTCAGAGCTATAACAGACTTTCAGGGTGTTTAAAAGCATTCATCCACGACAACAACAAATGCTAATTATCATAAAAAATAAACAGCTCCTGTTAACATCATTCTAAGAATTTCTCCTACCCCAGCACTATATTTCATCTATCATCCCATCTGTTTTGGGGGTGGGAACAAAGACTGGATGAAAGTATAATTATCATGTATCAAACTGGACAACACAACAAAATAGAAATGAATATAAATGGGAGGAATAGCATACATAATAAATAAATCTGGAAAGGAAGAAAGGAAACATAAATAAAATGGCACAGTGTGTCCTGCAGTAAACAGCAGATACATAAGTCCATAATGGAGTCAATAATGTTTATCTTGTTGGGTATGCAGTGGATTTTTTCCCATTTCAGTTCACAGTTCTAGATATAATTAGATTTCCTCCCACATGATCAAATAGTCATGTTGTCCTCTTGGGAAGTTTGTAAATTCTCTGTTGAATTCTATCATTAAAATTCCACCTTGAGACTTTTAAACCTATCCAAAAAGACAAAAAAAGTCTACTCCTATATATGTATGAATACATTTTAAATGGAATCTTCTATCTTAGTGTTAGTTCTATCCTATAAAAAAATCAAGAACAGCCAAGTTCTCAAAAGTGTGTTAAATTAAAAGGGACTACAAGTAGCCAGTTACAAATGCAATTAGCTCATTACAAATAATAATAAAAACATGAACAACCACATATCCCTAAATAGGAACAGGAAGTTCAACAAGGGCAGGACTTCGTTTCTTTTACTGGCATATACTCACACCTGTAATTGTCCCTGGCATGTAGCAGGTGCTTAATCAATATTTATTGAAATAAATATTGCATAAAATATAGCAATCACAAGCCTTTTTTTTTCCTCAGAGGACTTCTAAGGTACATCTATTCTATGAATAATTCTGTAGTGACTCTCAGTTACTATTAATATTTTAATAATCAAAGACATTTGGAATCTCCAAGTATCTATGTCACCTTCCAAGTGACATGAGAGTGGCAATGTTTGCCAAGAGAGTGGCAAAGTTTCTTTTAAATACTAACTTAAACTACTTTAATAAATTTAATCTGAGGCCAAGACTTCAAAAATATATGCATCTAATTAACTACCTATATACAGTTCTCTATTTAAATTTGCCTCAATGATATAAATGTTTATAATATTATTTAAAGCAAAAGATCAATTACATATGATGCTTTACTTTACTAAATTGATAGGACCTTGACCACAAATCCCATTATCTCTTTATCCAATCACTCAAGAACAACATGTATGAAATAAAAATGTCATACACACACAAACAGAATAGTGAAGAAAGGTGGTATATCCATAAACATTTTGAAAATTTCCAATCTTTTTTCTATTATGAGGAGTTTTAAGACAATAAGAAGTAAATACAAGATATCACATGTACAACATCCATATACATATATATATATAAAACTCCCTATAACTCCCTGTTCCCTCTTCTCTTGGGAGAGTTCCTATCTGTCAACTTGCAGATGGCCAGTCTTATTGGAAATGGACTAATTTCTACACATAGTTCTAAATACTGCATGAGTGAACAAAGTGTGCTCCTTGGCATACTTTGGAAGAACTTAAATTCAAATTAATTTCAATTTAGATATAAACATGAAGGTATAGTGAAATGTCGTAGGGTAAAATATTTTTACTTTCTAATTTAAAGAGCACTATTTAGATCATTGATAAACATCTTAATGTGAAATTCCTTATCACTATATAATAACCAAAATAGTATGCATTTCCTCCACCCATATAACTGGCAAGGAAAATTAATACTTTATTTTTACTGTTTAGTTTCTTATATTTATCTATGAGACTTGTTTTTAACTGATATCTCAAGACAACCATTCATATATAAAAATAATAACATACATTAAAACAAGAAAGCACCGACAATCTCTAGCCAGTAAATATTCATTAAAGACCACTTAGTAAATCCGATTTTCTAAGTCCCTAAACTGCGTCTATAGCTAAACAGTTCCAAAAACTCTGAGTATTTCAGTGGGTATTATATTGTTTCAGATATGAGAAAAAACTTTTTTAAACTTCAACATGCTACACAGATATAAAGGTTATTACTTTTCATACATATTCTTTGCACATAAACAGCTAGAGAAAATGTTAAGGCAAAATTCTGAATTTCTTGATAAGTTTTACTGACAGCCAATCATGAGGCTTTACTTTGAGAAACTACCTGAATCTAGCAGAAAAATTTTCTGAATAAATATTTCAATATTATATTTCACATTATCTCTATCCTCCAATATTATAGTTTATACAAACTGATCCTTCACAGAAAAAACTGCTTACTTTACAAATACAGAGGAAAAGTATATGATTCAGCTGTTCTTTGTTTGGATGTGTGAAATTAGTGTTGATATTTGATTCCAAGTATCTTTCCACCCTTTAACTTAATTTAAAAGATAAAATAAAACAACAATACAGTAAGAACCTCAAATGAGTTTCAGAAAATTATCTATATTTAAAGCATAGCCCCAAAGGCCTCTGATTTTTCTTACCAGTGCTATCATCATACACAACCGTGACAGTTTTCCACTTGAAGAACTGCACCAAGTCCAAGATGGCGCGGCTGAGCGAAGAGAAGTCTGGGTAGAGACTGACATAGAAGGAATCTTTGTTGTCTGACACCTGGTGCTTCCAGCGGGTCTGTATGTGGGGAACTCCCAGAGCATTGCAGATGGACTGCACAGCGTTTGCTGAGGAGCTGTGTGAAGGCCCGAAGATGGCAGCCACCCCAAGAGACAGCTGATCACAGGCTGAAGAGGAGATAGAAGTCTGTCAATAATGAGAGGAGAGATGCCAGTGTGCCAACATTACCACACTATTACTGTAAACCCAAAGGTATTATTCTGAGGAAAGATTTGTTTTTCTTTAATAAAACATCTACATTTAGCTGATTTTACATTTTGTCTTAACTTCAAACATTTTCAGATTGTTAGAAGGGAAGTTCACCAAGATACCTGAAGCTCAAGGTTCAAATAATTCTACAAATAATGTCAAGGGAGGAAGAGAGGGGAGGAGGGGGGGAGAGAGAGAGAGAGAGAGGAGGAATATTCTAGAGTTTAAGGGGGGAGTGTTCATTTTGGAAGAATAGTTCATATCAGGGAGTTAGGGGAATAGTTTTTCTTCCCAAATTCACTGGCCCCCTCTACAATTTCAAATTCTTAATCAGAAGCCATCTGGCCCCTCCTCCCCATCCAAAAAGCTATGGCCACACATAGCTAAATATTTGCACATATCTGATGACACAGGTCAAGCTATGCACACAAACACCCATACAAAACCTGATATGGCTCATAGAGGGTGATTTCATGTGGATTAATCTCATTGAATATAAAGAACATCAAAATCATTAGATAAGTATTTAATCATCTTTATTTATTTGACTTTTGGGTACTATAGGTCTTCTATATTATTCTAAATTATTTTTTAAAGTTTATATTTACTTATAGGAAATTTTATTCACATCAATAATAATTGCAGTAATTAAGGGAGGCATAAACAAACTGAAAGGTATTCAGATGAGAACAGATGGACTGTGACGAGACTTGAAATTCTATAAGGTACACTGAAGCAACTAGTGAGTTTAGGCCTAGAAAGTAAATAACCTATGGAAACATGAAAATCATCTTTAAATATTTGAACATCTGGCCTGTGAAAGGGGCTTAAGTTTGTTTCATTTGACTGGAAAAGGAAGAATTAAGGCAAATCGTTAGAAACTTCTCACAAATTTTGATGCAATTTAAATTAAAAAAAAAAACTGAAAGGGAAGTAAGAAATGCTCAAAAATGGAAGTCTGTTTCAAGAGGTAATGGTTTGCTCATCCCTGAAAATATTTAAACAGGACCAAGGAGAATTGTTACTGGGATTTAGGCATCAATTAGGCGTTCAGACCCAATCCCTCCAAAATACTTTATGATTTTACTGTGTAAAATTTTCTGAGATTTTCCTTCAGTGATGTTGCCACATACAATACAATGTGATGGATGGATTCTTAAGCATAGAGATATTTTTTAATAATAATAAGTTTTAGCTGGAAAAAACCCACTTGCTTAAACTTTCTTCAAAAATTCAATATGATCTAAATAAATTGTTTTTGACTATGTAGATTCTTACTTTCTAAATAATGATTGGAGTTTTTTAATCAGTAGAAAGGTTGGAGCCTGAAATTTTTCACTCACTTGTATTTTAATTCACCTACATTGAGAATAAAAGGTGTTCCTTCACCAGATTTTTGACAAGTCACAAATCAAGAAAAGCTAAAAACATTATATTAGTTTACATAGAATTTTCCAAAGTGTGTTTCAAATAAGAAATAGAGTTTTCAGTTATCAGAGGAGTCATTTAAAAGCAATATATGTTTCAAATAATAATTCAAGCTCTAATGGATCAAAGTATTCATTTATTGAGAAAAACAGTATTACCTATTAAAAGTATAAGACCATAGATCAGAGAAAATGTTAAAATTTAAACATTTAATTTTTGATTATTTTCTTGCCTTGGAATAGTAATTTTTAAAAAAGTTTGAGAATGTCTAAATTAATTATTTAAATTATTTTATAATTAATCATTAATATCATTTAATAATTACTAATGCATATATTTATTGAGCCCTCACAGGTTCAAAAACTATATTAGATGTCTCCCTACATTATCCTTTTACAAATTGCTGTGTCCTCCAGCCACCAATAGCTCAACAAGCAAGAGCTTCTCAAGATAAGATCCAAACCATGACATGACATTCACCCTCTCAATATCTCACAAAAGAAGTTACTCATACACTTATTTGAGCTTTTCCTAGCTTCAGGCAAAAGTCAGTTAAGGAATTTGATTCCCAATGGATTTATAATGAGTGACAAAGTTTGGAAATCCCTTTTAATATTTTGGAAATCAAATGAGTCTAACAGCTCATAATTTTGCTAGGGCATTCCCAAGATAGTAACCTGTTTGTTGTTAGAACATTCTGGTCTGTTTTTTGACATTGCTTCTTTGAAGTCACCATTAAGAAATCTATTAATATTTTATTCATACTGCACTCATATTCCATATTCTTTGGTCTAAATGACTTCATTTGAGATAGAGCTTCTTCTTTCTAATGGAAATAATAGTGAACTATGTCATGAATCAAATGCACTTGTCTTGCAGTTAATGACTTATTTTGCAATTATGATGACAAATGTAGTATTTCACAATAACCTTTACCCTTTTTTTCAGCTTTTAAAACCTTTCATCATCCTGACATGGTTCTGAAATGTGGAAACTTATTTGTATTCGTAAAGATATGAATTCAAAGGGCAGGCAGAATATAGGCTTTGACAAACATTAGTTAGTTGGGTGAAAAGAAGGATACTTTCATCTCAAGAAATATTGTACCTTATCAGCTTCCATTAATATTAATGAGCCTAGAAGAAATCTGGACCAAGTTAGAATTATAAATAATTATGTACATTTCTATCAATGCAAGGTAGCTAATAAAACAATATTAGCATTACAGAAAAGCAAATGTTGTTTTAAAAATACGAATTTAGAACAAATGTTTTGTAAGCCCACTCCTTTGAGAAAAATGTATATTATGAAATTTAATTTCTGTTACATGAATGCTAACTATGCAAAAGAAAAGATCATCTACTTAGACAAATAAGATGATGGAAACATCTCTCAAAATACATTTACTACCAAGACCGTTGTTTGGTTAAAATAATGCCTTGATAAGTTTCTCTATTACCTTCCTTCATATATAAATGTTAAATCCATATTCCACAAAGTTATTTTCCTATTCTCATAATTTAAAACAGTTTTACAACATATAAAAGAAGTAACAAAATTCATGAAATATTCTAATTACTTCTTCATATAATCCAATTTTCATATATTAGCCATTTATTTTCAGTTACAAGAAGAAACATCAAGTGGTTAAAAAAATGAGCACAAAGTATACATAAATGAAAGTTTGTTCAAAATTTTCCAATAAAGTTTTAAGATTGAGCTGACTTTTTTGAAGTCACTTGGAACCAAAGAACTTGCAAGGTAGTCAGTAAATTGAGACTACAGTAATAATATAGTGGAACTGACAGATAATGCAAACAAAAGTACAGGAGTGGGTTGCAAAACTTGGTAAAATCCACTGATGTATATTATTTTATTTAGTAAGTTTTTGAAAATAAGGATAGTTTAGTAACAAAACAAAGGATTAATGGAGAAAAAACAATTTCACTATCACAGACCTAATTGCATTTCATGTTATAAGCAAATTTTTTGCAATAGGTAATCATATCACCTTACCTTCCCTGATAAAATTTGTGTGCACTTTGAAAAGAAACGTTTGCATGAAAATATTCCTAATGATTTATTAATGACATTTGGAATTAAGAAATCTCTTAATAATACCTGGAAATTTGAATTCCAGAAAATATAATGTTAAAGTATCTATCCATTACCTTTCTTGGATGCTTCAAAACTGTCATAGAGGTTTATCTTCTGGGTGTCATAGGTTAGAGTGGTATTCGGCAACAAGGTTCTGTTTCTGTTGATTGTGTTCACAGCAAATCTGAACGCAAGTTCCTCAGCTCCCATTGGGCCAGATTCCACATATTCAAAAATACCTCCTGGCAAAAAAAAAGAATAATCACACAGGTCTTACAAGACAGAGAAAATGTGGGAAGTTTTCTGTACTTTTATGTAGCCATGTGTGTATTTGTGTGTGTGTATGTGTGATTTGTTTAAGTACATGGAGTTTTATGCTTATTTTTTCTATGAACTTCAATATTTGGGATGTGCCATTTTAGATAAATCCATTTTAAGCAAAATTTCTTTGGTATTGATACCAAATTTTAACATGATTTAAATCTGATTTTGCCTTTTTTCTTTAGTAATTGCTTCTTTTAGGGCCTACGTATATATAGATTTTGCCTTAAGTACTGAACATTATCCCTTAAAATTTTGTACACAGTTCCAGAATTAATCAATCCTCTACATTGTTATAAAGCTATAAGGTTAAGCACTGGGAAAACTATATTAAATTTGTCTCTATTAACTCACAAATCAAAATTCTTTAGCACAATTTTTATGGTACTTATTGTATTAAAAGCCCAAAATACGTAGTCACTTGCAAATTCCAGCATCTTACTTGCAGGAAAAAAGAACAAAGTAGCATTTTTCTATTTGTTTTACTCTAAGTCTTTTTTCAGAAGATACTTGACATTTGTGAAGGATAACTCGCCCAAACAATGCAAATCCCTTAATCAGGGAATAACACTGTAGCATATAATTTTGGTCATAAAATGTAGAGTATAATTTAAAAACATGTCCTTTCCATTTGTCACTTTCCACCAGCTGTGTCTCAGTCCAGTTCCCTCATTCTTGTCCCAGCCATCCTTCTTCCTGATATCATCTGTCTCTTCAGTTATGAGTGACCTAACTGGGACCTTTGCCTGCAACAGAACCTCTTCCTTTTTGTTGCTTTGGTGAATGGAATGAAAGGGGGAGCACCTGATACCTGACACACTCCAACCTCTGTCCTTGGGAAAGTAGTACTTTTAAAATAGAGAACATTTATCTTTCTCTCTTTCAAATTTCACACCATGTACTCTCAGCACAGTCATTCACAAATTAAAATCCCTCGAATAAGCCATTTCCACAGCTTGCAATTCATCCCTCATTGAAAGTCTTTTAACACATGAATGTCAGGTGACTATACTATCAGCAGCAAACTACCTATTCTAAATTAGTCAGAAGTCATGGCATTGTAACAATTCCTCTAACTATGAGGAATTAGGACTCAAGAAGATATTAAAGTGATTGGACAAATTTGGAAAATTTGTTATTTGACACCATATTAGTCTGAAATATTTCTCTTATCTTTTTAACTAAATTGATGGTATAGTTACCAGAGTAATCAGAAAGAATTGGAAAATTTGTTATTTGACACCATATTAGTCTGAAATATTTCTCTTATCCTTTTAACTAAATTGATGGTATAGTTACCAGAGTAATCAACTTATTGTGAAATAGTACTCTGAATATATATAAAATCTTTGGTGACTTAAGCTAACCAGAAAGTTAATAAGTATTTACATGCCTGATGAACCAAACTAGATGTCTTGCATAAGCAGAGAATAATAGTATGAGCATGGATTCTGGAGCCAAATGGGGTTTACATTCTGGCTTTGCCAGCTGCCATTTGTGTACATTTGGGCAGTTGCTTAAATCCTGTCTGAGTTGCTTCATCTCTAAAAGAGGGGTGATAATGGAGGCTATTGCATAGAGTTATTGTAAAGATTAAATGTTATCTCATAACAAAGAACTTACAACAGCGGCTGCCACAGAGTTAGCACTCAATAAGTGTTTAAGATTTCATTGAATCGTCAATGCAATCTCAAGTAATATTATTTTACAGGAAAGAATCCTTTGGTCAAAGATCACATAGTCATCAAGTGATAGAGCCAGCATTAGAATCTGTTTATGCTTGACTTCAAAGCCCTTGCCTATTCCACTACAAACTAGTAGTTCTCTTCAAAATTTCATTCAGGCAAAATATATAGAACTTCCTAAAATATAAGATATGATGACTTGAGTAAGAATATGCTTTTAGAAATATAAGATCTTATATATGGAACAGAAAAATAATTGAGCAATTGGAAAGTACTTATTAAAGTTAATTAGGAATAACAAATCAATTATAGAAATGCAAATCTGAAGTTGTTTCTTAATGGCAAAATAAATGAAAAACTGAATCCCCTACTTTCCTCAGTGCAAACTGTAGTTTCTAGGCAGTATAAACACAAAATAAAGATACAGAAATAGTCAACATTTGATGACAGTGTGTTAAAACTTTTCTAACATTACCTCTCTTCAAAATAAATAATTCAAATTCAACTTTAATTTTATATACTTATCACTGGCTTGAATATTTAAAGAAATCTTTGTAATTCCTTAGGATAACCCATTTTCTACCTTAATTACATAAAATGAATAATTAATTTTTATTGATCCAAAGCCAGAGTATAAATTTGTATATAAAAAATAAAAACATACAGATAGTGCAAGCTTTTCGGGCACAATATCTTCTATAACACCTCCCAATCATGTTAACTCAAGAAAAGAGAGATTATTATCCCCAACTTGTACAGGGGAGGTATTGGCAGGGAGGGTAATAAAAAATCGAGTAAAGATTTACTTTTCAAAAAAAGTTGGGTGGGTGCCTCAAACTTGCGTGGGAAAAAAATAGACCTTTTGTAATTCTATTTAAAAATTTGGAAAGTTTTAATAACATCCAACATATTAATTGGTCAAAGAAGAAAAAAGTACAGTCACCACATTAGATGCTATAAAGACACTTGCTAGATATCACTAATTATTCTTGATTAAAAAATGACTTTTAGGGGCTGGCCTGGTGGTGTAGTGGTTAAGTTCACATGCTCCGTTTTGGCGGCTCAGGATTCGCGGGTTCGGATCCCAGGCATGGACCTACACACCGCTCATCCAGCCATGCTGTGGTGGCATCCCATATACAAAGCAGAGGAAGATTGGCACAGAAGTTAGCTCAGGGCCAATCTTCCTCAACAACAACAACAACAAAAAATGACTTTTAGAGGGGCCGGCCTGATGGCATAGGAGTTAAGTGCACGTGTTCTGCTTCAGTGGCCCAGGGGTCATGGGTTCTGATCCCGGGCATGCACCAACGCACCACTTGTCAAACCATGCTGTGGTGGCATCCGATATAAAGTAGAGGAAGATGGGCACGGATGTTAGACCAGGGCCAATCTTCCTCAGCAAAAAAAGAGGAAGATTGGCATCAGATGTTAGCTCAGGGCTGATCTTCCTCAGAAAAAAAAAAAAGACTTTTAGAAAACAAATAGAGTAAGAATGATACTTTATTAAGATAAAAATCACTTATTAACAGTAAATATTACATTTAAGAGTAATAGAAAGGAAGTCCCATTAAAGGAAAAAAGATAAGAATGTCTACATTAGCCACTCCTCCTTAGTACGATTCTGGAGATTTAATAAATGCAATTAGAAATGAAAATTATTTGTTTAAATAGATAGATAGATCCATTTTTATTTCATTACATATAGAGAAGAGACATAAAGATCTCTTGCCAGTGGTGTTTGACCATAACAATGAAAATAACAAAATTGAAAGAATTTATCACGAACAAACCTCTACTGAAACAAATACTAAATAAATGAGTACTTTAGGCAGAAGAAAAATAATCCTAGAGGGAACCACTGCATTGCTTAAATATAGGAAGTGTAAAAGAAAGGGTAAATATGTGGGTGAATATCAATGAATTTTGGCTTAAAAAGCAAGAATAGTAACATCTTATGAAGTTTGTAATGTACGTGGAATTAAAGTGCATGGTAACGATAACGCAAAAGTCAAGAAATGAATAAATAGAATTAAAGAATGTTAATGTTCTAGCAGTATTTGGAGAAAGGTAAAGGTAATAACCATTTTGGACTGTAATAATCCAAGAATGCGTATTTCAATTCCTAGGATAAAGACTAAACAAATAATAAAATAGCATATAATCAAAAATTTGACAGAGAAAAAGCAACATAATAAATATATTTTATTTGTCCAAAAGGATAAGAAAAGATAAGTAAAAGAACATAAACAGAAAAAATACTAAAAAAAAATAGTAAGACAATATAAGTGGCAGATATAAAATAAGTACTTCAGTATTTACATTAAAAGTAAATGAAATAGATTCACATTTTAAAGTTTAAGATTATCAAACAGGCTAAAAAGGCACACAACTATAAGCTACTTACAAGAGAAATTGTCAAAAATAAGGAAAAAAGATGGGCAAAAATTTGTTCTAAAACCACACTAACCAAACAAAAGCTGGTGAAGCTATTCTAATATTAGATAAAGTAAACTTGAAGACAATAAGAGAATAAACAGTGCAATTCCCAATGAGAAAATGGTCAATATACCAGGATGATATCATAATTCAGAATCTACATACACCCAATAAAAAAATGACAATTGAGGGGCTGGCCTGGTGGCATAGCAGTTAAGTGCGCGTGCTCTGCTGTGGCCACCTAGGGTTCACAGGTTTGGATTCCGGGCATGCACCGATGCACCGCTTGTCAAGCCATCCTGTGGCAGCGTCTCATATAAAGTAGAGGAAGATGGGCACGGATGTTAGCCCAGGGCCAATCTTCCTCAGCAAAAAGAGGAGGATTGGCAATGGATGTTAGCTCAGGGCTAATCTTCCTCACACACACACACAAAAATGACAATTGACAGAACTGGAAGGAGAAATAGATCACAGAGGGAAACTTTAACACATCACTCTCAGTAGCTGATAGAACAAGCAGAAAAATATATCAGTTAAGATTCAGAAGATCTAAATTATACATTTAATATATTTGATGTAATTACTATAGATGAAACATAATACATCAAAATGACAAAATAACTTTTCCTTTTCAAGTGTATATTTACCAAACTTAATAATAACATGGTCATACCATACTTCAACCCATTTAAAAGGATTACAATTATTCAGAGTATGTTCCTTGAACACAGTGATATTAATCTAGAAATTAATAACAAAAAGACAACTTGAAAATCCCCAAATTTAGCAATTAAAGAATATATGCCTAAGTAATCCATGAGTCAAGGAAGAAATCAAAATGGGAATTATAAAATTTTGGGAATTGGATAAAACTGAAACTTTGGCATTCAGAACTTGTAGGATGCAATCAAATCCATACTTAGAGGAAAATTTAAAAGACTGAAAATCAATGATCTAAGATTTCATCTCAGATACCTAGAAAAATAAGAGAGTAAATCAAATCTA